>NW_027313740.1:0-19860 GCF_040954645.1 Diabrotica undecimpunctata
CGCGCTATCTCAGAGTCATTTTAAAAATGATGCTAGATAAACTAAAAAAAAACTTATGAAATTTATGTGGGCGGAATTGAAGATCTACAATAATTATGACCTACAATATTTTATACCCAGTGATTTTATTTTTGTGACTAAACACAAATTTATATATTTAGAAATTATGTAAACAGCTGGCTGTTGTTGCTGGCTGCTATTATTTCCCACACATTGTCTCTCATATTTACATCTGACCTCTGGTCTCCCATGAAGTAGCTTTATGTGTATAGCGTCGTTTTAACCTTGAATTTTTAAAATAAAAACAAAAATATAAATTAAAAGTTTTATTTTGTAAATAAAAATAAAACCGCTTGATTTTTTGTGAATTGGACACATACAGTCAGTAGACGGATGCGATTCCTTACAACAGGGCATAATACAGACCGCTTGTATTAAGTTACCAGTTGACGAGTACATAGCGCGTCGCTTGCGACTACTGCTTGCGTTGAACGTATGCGATATTCGCATAGGAGAAACTGCAACTTGAGACAGATTTGTTGAGGTGGTATTTGGCCTATTTCACTGCGACTTCTTTAGATCTATTGTGGTCATCTAATACTAGATTATGTTCTCTAGCCTGACTCTTTTCAAAAGGTCCAATAGCTTGGACTGAACTTTCCATGTAGCTCTTTACCGGTGATTTTTCTTTGCCTAATGTAAAGAACCACACATTTGCCATGCTAGCCCACTGACACAAAATATTTGCTGTTTCTTCCTCTAGGTAACAGAATCTGCTTAGATCATAATCTACCAATCCCATCAGCTTCAACTGCCTATTCAGCTTACAGTGCCCTGTTAACATACCTATTATCACTTTGACTGTTTTCCTGTATTTGCTTATTAGGTCTGCTGTAAATTTGGGTGAATGTTTCATAATTTACTGTTTGGCTTGTGTTTGTCCACCATTCCAGGGATTTATGTGCTACATACCCACCTTCTAGTAGCTGTTCATGTTACTGCTTTTGCAACGCCGCAGAAGAGTTACGATAAAATGAATGGATAAACACGCGCTATCTCAGAGTTCTGCTTTTCCAGTGCCCTTATGACCCCCGTGCCCCGGTACCCATGCTACCGTAACCTTGCAACTGTCTCCTAGTTTATTTAGGGTACCTACACAATCCCATGCTAGCTTAAATTTGACCTCTACAGAATTAAGTGCTTTAAGCACTGTCTGGCTATCTGTGAAGATGGCAGTTGAACAGTGCGTTCTTTTCTGCCTTTCTATTTTTTCCACACAGTGATAAATTGCCGTTATTTGCACATAGAAAATTAGAAAATTGTGACGTCCTTAGATAGACTTACCAGGAAATGTATCCCTTGCTTTGTCCCTACTATACCGGCTCCTACACACTCCATAGCCATAGATATTTTTGAGCCATCAGGTAGCTTCTACTTGTATGGGTATTCTTTCGTTATAGCCTTCTCTACCTGCTATATTATTTTAAAGTTATTGTCAAAGCTATGTCTCATAGCTGTTGCATCGATGGTTTGTCCCATTACGTGATGACTTATTTGCATCACTTACTAGAGCTGCCTGCGGCTTCAGTTATAAACTTTGATACTCATGACTGGACTATTGTGTCTTACTTTAACATTATTATGCCATGTCATAATTATAAATTGATATCTCAAAATTTTTTATGAAAAAGATATTAAAAGTCAACAGATACATCTTTCTATTTTTTTTTCTAGGAACGCCTGTTGCTTTCGGTCCTTCCAGAGCACGTTGCAGTTCAAATGCGACAAGATTTAGACTCCACAGACAGCCAGTTTAAAAAGATTTATATGAGTAGACATGAGAATGTCAGGTAAGCACTTTATTTTATGGAAATTTAATATTTAATTTATATTTATTGTACTTAGTAAGTTTCTAGTTTTCAACGAAAATGGCATTTAAAATTAATAAAATTCCAAATATACTTAAAAAACGTGTGACATTCAGTTATCATAAAAATACAATTGTTGGTAAAATTTTATTTGGCTAACACCATCAACGTACCATTAACTATTTGAATAAAGAATCAAAAGAGAACTATTTGGTGGTATCTGTGACAATGGTATTTGAAAAAGAAGGTACAAAAATGAGATATACTACAAATACAAACAGATTTTGTGATAAAGACGTATTATCTTTCATAAAAATAGAAAGACCGACAGCCATTGTCTTATGTTATGTTATGCCCTTATGTCACAGCCATTGGAAAGTAGATAAAGGGGTAGGTCAAAACTCCGATGAAAGAATAGTGTAGATCATGATGCTAGAAAAATAAAAATGGTATATACCAAGAAGAAGTAAGTAGTTATAACCCGTTAAAATGATGGTACTCGTATAATACCGTCAGCGTCATTCTCCCTTCTATTAGATGGCTTGATCTATGCTTTCCCTTTGTTTACGGTTTGACACAAAGAAAAAGTTTTGTGTGTAGGTGTGTGTGTGTGTGTGTGTGTTTAGATTAATGACCTTGGTTTAGACCAATTGGAGAGCTCAAAATTTTAGTAAAATTATCATTTCCATAGCTTTTGCTAAGATGCATTATATTTTAATAAATACTAATAATACCTAATACTAAATGCTAAAATTATAAAAATATATTTTTTTCCAGAGCGCTAAGACCTAAACCTAGAAACCAAGAATTAAATGTATAAATATTATTGTATAATATATATATATATATATATATATATATATATATATATTATACAATATTGTTAGCATATTATATATACAATATATATATAGAAAAAAGAAGTACGACCGTTAATCCAATATATATATATAAGGATCACTCGAAGAGTGGTGGGTTTTTCGGTCAAAAGTTGGAGAAAAAAGACAAAGAAGTTGGCTACTTCATCTCTTTATTGAAGACGTTTCGCTCTCTAATCAGATACTTTCTGATTAGAAAGCGAAACGTCTATAATGTTTATTATTTTAGTGTGCTATTTAATATTCTTTTTTCTAGTATTCTGTATGCAGATATCGTTGGTTTTACTGCTATTTCATCTACATATTCTGCTCAAGAACTAGTTAAAATGCTTAACGAGCTCTTTGCAAGGTTCGACAAATTATCTGAGGTAAGTACTAAAATAATCAATAGTTAAATTCATGTTGTTTATACAATTTATAATAAAAAGTAATGAATTTGGATGAATTTTGATCAAAATTAAAAAAAAAAAAATAACTGAACAATTGGAAAAATTTGATAAAACGTAATTCTTGTATCAATTAACAGTATTGTTATTTTGTCACATAACCAAATTTTGTATTTTGCATCCAATTGCATCTTTATTCCTGTTTCAGGAAACTAGTGGCGATGCACATTTTTAGAAATAAAAATGCCGTTGTTGATTTGTTTCGAGAATCAAACTCGAACGATCTGGCTCACAAAACAGCCGTTAATTAAAATAACAAATGTAGTTCACAAGGATACTTGTTGAAGGATTATCGGTCACAAAACTGGAGAAGAAAACAAACGGACATTGTTACTTCATCCTTTAATGACGTTTCAATTTCCACTTCGGAAATCGTTTTTAAAATACAAAACTGCATTAAATTTCATCCCTTAATAAACACATTTAGTATTTTGATACTTGAGCTACCCTATCAATGATTTGTGGTTCTGTTTGTCCTCCGTGTTAGAAAGTTTACTTTTTTTAATTTTTAAATTATATTTCGGAGCTTTTACGTAAAGAGCGATAAACTTTTGCGGTTTTTTCAGTTCCACACGAGTTTGTTTTATTTAAATGCATAATGAAAATGGAATGGAGGAGAATAACAATTATCTACATAAAAATAGGACCGTTTATTAAATAGGGATATATGATGGTTTAAACAATGTTCCATCAAAGAGCCCATTTTTCATGTATGGTTATATCGGTATTGGTACCCCTATATATCATAAAATCCAAATATGCATCTTACACTAATTGAGGTTAGTTGTCGTGATGTTTATCAAATGAAATAAGCAACTCATTTGACCCCTACAACCTCCCACATTCAATTTACTCTTGAAAAAGAGGATCAAAACCAATCTGTTCCTTTTCTCGACACAATGTTTATTAGAGAACTGGATAACATCATTACAATTGATTGGTATAGAAAAAAGTGTAACTCTGGAAGATACCTCAACTACCACTCTTACCACAAGTCAAGCATGAAAATTAATCTAGTCAAACAAATGACCACACGAGTTTGTAAACTAGCTGACCCTGTTTTTAAAAAGAAGAATCTCAACATCCTTCTACAGTTGTTCCTAGATAATTCTTACCCCGAATCCTTACTTAGGAAAATCATCTTTAACACATCCTCTGTTATACTCAACACACAAGTAAACTCTCCCCAAAATACAGGTGCTATGAAAGTTAGCTCTGATTGCCACTCACTGACTAACAATATTCCTAATATATCTTTTGTATCACTTCCATTTATTAAGGACGTCTCTCCCAAATTGACCAGAATTTTTGCTCAATACCTACCAAATGTAAAAATTGCTTATAAAAGCACTCTAGTTGTGGGATCTTTGTACAAGTCATTGAAAGATAAAGTACCAAACTTAGATAAAAGTGATGTTGTCTACAAACTTAATTGTTTGGGCTGTGAAGGTTCTTATATAGGTCACACCTCCCAAAAAGTTTCTAGCCGCTTGACTCTTCACAAGAGTGACATAAGGTTACACCCTGATAGATGTTCTCTAGCCACACATGCTAACACAACAGGGCACTCTTTCGATTTTCCAAATGTAAAAATCCTATCCACGGAGAGCAATTATTTAAAAAGATTGTTTCTCGAGATGGCTTTCATTTTTCAAGAAAAAGAAACTATTAACAAAAAGACAGATACCAATAATTTTCGCAACTTATATTCATTATTGTTAACTTTGGATAAACACGAATCTACTAATACAGACAATTCATCATCAACAATATAAGTTTCATTATATATGAGATATACAATACCTCTCCTACTTCTTCTAAAATAAGTCTTTTTACCTTTTCTGTTTCAAGAAGTTCAGCGTCTATCAGGTATTTTTCTATCCGAATTGTCGAATAAAGGCCTCTCCCATTTCTCGCCATTCATCCCTGTTGTGTGCTAGGCGTTTCCACATTGGTGCGACTCTTTTGATATCGTCGCTCCAGCGCATTTGAGGTCTTCCTCTTGGTCTCTTCGCATCGTACGGTCGCCAGTTTCCGACTTCTTTGTTCCATCTACCATCTTCGAGACGTTCGTTGTGTCCAGCTCATTTCCATTTTAATTTAGCTGCTTGTTTCGCGGCGTCGTTTATTTTTATTTTGTTCCGGATTGCTTCGTTCGTTTGCCGATCTATTAGTGAGATACCAAGCATCTGTCGTTCCATGGCTCGCTGAGTTTTTCGAATCTTGTCCATGTTCTTTTTTGTGAATGTCCAGGTTTGAGCTCCGTAAGTGAGAACGGGAAGGATACAAGAATCGAACACTTTGGTTCGAAGGTTTTGGGGTATCTTTTTGTCTTTCAGTATGTATGAGAGTTTTCCAAATGCAGCCCATCCCATTCTCACTCGTCTGCTTATTTCGGTAGTTTGGTTTTCTTTGTTTACCTTGATATTCTGACCCAGATATATGTATTCTTCTACATGTTCCACTTTTGTTCCTTGGATGGTTATCGTCGGTTGATCATCTTTATTCGACATTAGCTTAGTTTTACTCAGATTCGTTTTCAGTCCTTTTTTTATGGATTTCGTATGAAGCTCATCGATCATCGTCTTCAGTTCTTTCCAGCTGTCGGCTATTAGTACTACGTCATCTGCATATCTTGGATGGTTTAAATACTTTCCGTTTATCGACAGTCGACAGTCAGGTATACTATTACCTTTACATTGTTATCATTAAGATCTAACGTTCTATCGTTTTAAGTTGGCAGTAACGAATTCATAACCAATTCT
Source organism: Diabrotica undecimpunctata (assembly GCF_040954645.1). Taxonomy (NCBI): domain Eukaryota; kingdom Metazoa; phylum Arthropoda; class Insecta; order Coleoptera; family Chrysomelidae; genus Diabrotica; species Diabrotica undecimpunctata. The sequence continues at coordinate 5,958 of NW_027313740.1, forward strand.
TTTGTTTCTGATAAGAATGTTTATAACCTAAATTTTATTTTATGACATGTTCTGTAATTATTTTAACATAATTTTATTTAAGTGTTCATGTATATGTGTTTTAAAGTGTTTTAAATATGTATTTGTTAAATAACGTTTTTTTTCTTTAACAATTTTGGATAGTTTTCGCTATCATTTGTAGGGGTCAAATGAGTTGCTCATTTCATTTAATAAACATCACGACAACTAACCTCAATTAGTGTAAGATGCAAAATAATTCTTTTTCTGTATTTTGTACTAATTTTGTTTATTGTAGCATCCTGATGATGCAAATAAAGATTTGCGAAAGCTTGGTTTACTAAAAAGAGTACTTCTTTGTCCTATCTTCCGCTGCACACCCAAATATTTGAGTTTTGTATATATATATTGTTATGAATTTAAGATACCAAAGGCAAATCACAATTAGAAGAATAAATATAATGTGATAATTTCACAATGCTCAAGGTATTTAACAAGGATAATGAAAAATATCTAAATAATTGGTGGTGATCAAGACATGTCATGATCTACAAAGATGAATATGATAACAATATTGAATAGATTTAGTGTTTTAAAAGCACATTATAGTAATTAAATAGTTTTAAGATGATTTTATTTAAAGTTATGCACTTCAAATGACATACAACAAGTGACCCTGTATAACGGATTCTGATTAAATAATATTAAAACTAGTAAATTTGTTTACTAGACATATCTTTTTTAAAATTTAAGCAGTACCAAGAAGCTTCTTTTTAATTTAATGCATAAGAGTTGTATCTTTGAAAGAAGATTGTTCAAATATTAAAAGTTTTTCGATGTAGTTTGGAGAGACATTTTCATTATCAGGATATATCCTATATTTTTAAATTTAGATTGTAAATATATGAAATTAAGTTATACCAGACTTTAATCTTATAATACAAAACAATAGATAGATCCAAATTAGAAAAAAATTAAGAAAGCATCATCAAATGATTTGTTAAAGTCATAATTTTGTAACAATGTAAGAGTTATTTCAATACTCTATTTACCATCATCATCAGTGGTATTAATTACAGCTCGTTATGAGCCAAAGCCTCTTCGGAACAATCTTCCATTCGCCCTGTCTCCAGCAACTATTCTTCATGCTTTAATTCCGATGGAGTTTACATCATCCTCTATGTTATCTTGATACCTAAATTTTGGTCTTCCTCTGGCTCGTCTTCCCACTGGTCCTCTTCGGTCAAAAATTTTTCTGATCATTGCATCTTCATCTCGCCTAATTACATATCCTATCCATCGAAGGCGTGCTAATTTAATACATTTTACAACGTCAGATTCCCCAAAACTCCTATATAACTTAAAGTTGTAGCGCCTACGCCACAAACCCTGTTCTTGGATTCCTCCATATATTTTCCTTAGAATTTTTCTCTTGAAACGTTTAAGCAATTCTTAGTCGTTCTATGTAAGTGACCACGTTTCTGACCCGTATGTTAACACTGGACTTATTAGTGTTTTATATATAGTAACTTTAATTTTTCTGGGTAGTTTTTGGGCCATCTGTTTCCTCAAGCCATAATATCACTTATTGGCAAGCACTATTCTTCTTTTAATTTCTTCGCTGACATTGTTGTCTTTGGTCAGCAGCGAGCCTAGGTAGACGAAGGTGTCCACACCTTCCAGTTCCTGATCATCAATTAATAGTCTAGGTATCTGGTTGCCTGATCTAGTACAATACATATACTTGGTTTTCTGTGCGTTTATTTTTAATCCCATTCTCAGTGCAGACGTCCTTAGTGATCGAAATGCTTCGATCAGATATTCTGTGGACCTAGCAATAATGTCTATGTCATCTGCATATCCGACCACTTGTAGAGATTTATTAAAGATGGTGCCATTCGCATTAATATGACACTCTCGAATTACTTTTTCTAGTGCAAGGTTAAATAAGAGACACGACAGTCCATCTCCCTGTCTCAGTCCATTTTTACAATGGAAGGGTCTTGAAAAGTCGTTTTGAATTCTCACTACACTCTCTACGCCTGTGAGTGTAAGTTCCGTTAGTTGAACAAGATGAAACGGCATTTGAAATTCCACAATGGCCTGTAGAAGTTTTTTATGTTGACTGAGTCGTATGTGGCTTTAAAATCCACGAATATGTGGTGGGTGTCGACTCCGAACTTAAGCGTTTTCTCAAGAATCTGCCTGACTGTGAAGATTTGATCCGTTGTTGATTTATTGGGTCGGAAACCGCACTGGTAGTTCCCAACTATTTGTACAGCATAGGGGATCAATCTTCTGTACAATACATTGGACAATAATTTATATGCCATGTTAAGTAGGGTGATGCTTCTATTTATACTAATTGTTTTAGTATCTGAATTTTAATTTGTAGAAGTAAGAACAAAAACTATAAATTTTGGTGACATTATAAACTTTAAATGTCTGTAAAATTTTGAAGAAAGCATTCTTAAAAATAGGTCATACAGATAATTAATGTAGAGAGTGTATTAAATATAATTCCAATATTCAATTTTACTTAAATAATAAACTTAAAACACAATTTATCCGAAGAAAACAACTTTCACTAACATAAGCGGCATCAATACAGGCAAATCCTATGAATCCTATTAGCCACTTAGTAAATTCAGACCGTTTTAGGAATATCTTTAAAACACATCCTAGACTTGACCTTCCTTTTTATAAACGGGTAAATAGATACATCAATGAACTTGAATTCAAATTTCAAGATACCTATTTTATACCCGATATTAACACTGTTCCCCCTTGGACTGTTTCCATATTATCTATCAATATCACACTCTACGCGCTATCTCAGAGTAATAACCATCCCAAAGCATTATATCAATATGTCTTTCAAAAACTCAAGACATACAGTCACCATAATCTTATATATACCGATGCCTCTAAAACTATAGATGGAGTGGAAGCAGCATTTATGTCCAATAAAACAAAAATATTAATGAAACTCTCTAAATTAACATCCATTTACACAGCCGAGTTAATCGCTATTCTCAATGCAATAAATTTTGTGGTAGAAAATAGTACCAACCCATAATAGCAAAAACCCTGTCATTATTACGGATTCCCTAAGTTCAGTAATTGTTCTAAATAACTTACATCCTAGTCATCCAAGCCTACTACTTATTAAATCAGCATTAAGCCAACTGCAAACTATGAACATAAATGTCAACTTTGTATGGATTCCTCTCCATATCGGAATTGCTGGTAATGAAGAAGTAGATTCCTTGGCAAAACTAGCAATCTCGAGTCCGGAAGCTGTAGAAATCAGATGCATTCCACATCTAGATATAAAACCTATAATCAAGAACTTAATAATCAATGATTGGCAGACCAAGTGGAATTAGTAAACATCCAAACTACGAGAAGTAAAACATTCTATATTACCTTGAAAATCAACTCCAAATAAGCGTATACATCAAACCATCGTATCTCGTCTGAGAATAGGCCACACCGCCATCACCGATAAACATCTGCTGGAGAGTGAATTAAAACCACAGTGCTACGTATGTAATATTGTGCTCAGTGTTCGCCATATTTTACTGGAGTGTCCTTTATATTGCATGGAGAGACTTCAATATAAATTACAAGATACCTTACAGGCAATATTAAGTGACGGAACTGATAATGAAAAATTAGACATCATACTTATATTCCATAAATGTACTAAATAAATTGTAAAACTTTAAATTGTACAACGCCAATGAACCTATGAGGTTGAGGCATAAACAAATAAAAAAAACACACAATTTAGGCACATATTTCGAAATTTTATATCAAAAGTAGATTTATTCTAAATGTCAAAAGTGTAACTATTTTCTAATTAGTCCATTTAAAATTTTAAAAGAAGAATTTTTTATTTTGTTTAATTTTCATTGGCGGAAAGAAACGCTAGGAGAAAAGGTATAAAAACAGTGCATTTGAAGGAATAGAGGAGAGTCCTTTGTGAAACGTGTAAGGATGTACATGCTTTCTTTGAAGCTGCATTCATAAAATTGTCAAAATATGGAAAATTTTGTAAATTCAATATAAAATATATGGCAATACTTACTCTTAATATTCATCCTCTATTTAAACACATTTGTGACATATGGAACTAACATTTCATTGGACAAAAGTATAAAAAAGTGTTTCAGAAAACTGCAAACCAGTGTAGATGAACAAAGTTGTTCCAAAGACTCAATATTTAGCTGTTTTCTGACTCTAAGAAGGTTCACCAGTAATATATAACATTCCTGCTACTAGGTGATATCACTTTATTTGAAAATTTTGTGCAAAATTTGTTTTCAACATTTCACAAATAACCCACAGTGCACTTTTAAAGAAAATATAACCGTATTAAATACATTAATTACTATTTAAATGGGAATAAGCCACAATTAAAGGTTAAAGTACGTTTATTGACGTTTCAATTTCCACTTCGGAAATCGTTCTCAAAATACAAACATTAGTAAATTCAACAAAATTTGTTTTTTTTTGTTACTTGGTGAAAAATTCTTCTAATAATTTAATTTTATCTGACTCATTTATATTGACAATTTAGACATACATTATACTATATAAAGTAGACGACTTTAAAATGATATTGCCAATATTGTTGAGTTGCGTTCCTGGGACGACTTTACTTGTAGATAGTTCATTCGATTACATGAAATCAACTTTAATTTGAGAATATCCGTCAGAAAAAATCATAGCATGTAATTTGTATTTAAAAAAGTAGGATCTGGTTACCGATAATAAAAGAGGAAGTTATTAAAAGGAAAATACCAGTATTCGTAAGTCGGTAGCATCTAGAGGATACATCATTTATGTTTTTTAAATAACAAACATAATAGAATCAGAACAACCAAATACTTACCATGTTGGGTTTAGGGAGTTGGTATTAGGAGGTTTTTTTCCTGGGTTTTCTCTCATAATTTACTATGAAATAACTAACAGGAGATTTTTACTGTCATCACGACATAAGTTTGTCTTTTTAAAGACGAATTACATGTGTTATGATCTTTTCTGATGGATATTCTCAAGTTAAAGTTGATTTCATGTAATCGAATGAACTATCTTACAAGTAAAGTCATCCCAGGAACGCAACTCAACAATATTGGCAATATAATTTTAAAGTCGTTTTCTTTAAAATGTTAAATGTTTCTTTAAATATATATATATATATATATATATATATATATATATATATATATATATATATATATATATATAATAAACTTTGAGTCTCTTTGGATAAACACAGCTGAAAGAATAGGCTAAGTGTACTCTTATTCCTTTATTATTCCAATATTTCGTCGATAGTCATCGACATCATCAGCTACAAATAGGTACTTATACATGAACATTTGACAGTTTATTTAACTAAGTTACTTACGATTTGAGATTATCGCCGTAAAGAAAGCTGGCTGGTCTTTTTTTTGTTTTTTTTTGACGTGACAACGTCTTAAATTAGGTTGTGGCTTGGAGTCACTCATGAAAAAGTGTAACGCCCGCTCACGTCTGTTACGATGAGTCAACGAACGAGAGAGAGGCCCGCCGGACCGGCGAATGCCTTGCGTCTCTCTCCCACTCAAACATGATCGGTCTGCTGCGCGCGCAGCACTAGAGAATTAGGCGCGTTGAATCGGTGCGTGCTTGTGTCTCTGTCTTTCTCGAGCGTTCTTGGCGTTGGAAGACGTTGTCACGTAAAATCTTCGCCCGTAAAACCGACTTTACAGGCAACCGATTTTTTATACAATTTTTTACAAAATTTGTCTGTCAAAATTTGTTTGTTTACAAAATTAGTAAATATTTAAGTCTTAAGCTTTACATTCTGCAGCCCGATATAAATGAGTCAATCAGATTCAGATCAGATAGAAAAAACAATAGTTTTTTCAAGCATACCACACGTGAATGTAATGGTTCAGGTATACTAAAGATGTAGTTAAATTGTAACCATAAAAGCTTTTAAAAAATATTGATTTTCTATTTTCTATATAACATGTTTTTATTTCTTATAGAAATATAGCCAACTACGGATAAAAATTCTCGGAGATTGTTACTATTGCATCAGTGGAGCACCGAAAGAAAGTTCAGATCATGCAGTTCTTTCTGTCCATATGGGTCTATCAATGGTAAAAGCCATTAAGTAAGTACTGTTTTTCAAAATTTAAATTAAACTTAATTTAAATAAAACAAAAATTTCAGAAGTGCAAATTCAAAACTCCAAAATATTATTTCCAAATAATAACAGATCGCATAGGTGAAACTCACTAGAATGACATTAGATATGTATATATATATATATATATATAAATATATATATATATATATATATATATATATATATATATATATATATGTATATACACAAAATAACAAGAAGTCCAGAGACCTCTTTCTGATAGCAAATTAGGTAAACCGCAAATTCACAAAACTCTTACTAGAGGCTTTTAACGACGCTAGAAGTATCCTTTCACTTCGACATGCATCTACGATTCACCTTTAAAAAATACTATCTTTTTCGCTCTTTACGTAGAGAAAGACGTTTAAATGAAAGTAAAAGATTGCATTTCATCTCGATCGGGACTCCACCATTCCTCTACACGTGTTTCGAGTTATTCAACTCATCATCAGGAACACTCGTGGAAGTTCAACTGAAATGAAATGCAGTCTAGTATTTGGTCATTATAACCACAATAACAGCCAGGTACGCTAGCAGCGACATCTATACAAAATAACAAAACGTCCAGAGACCTCTTTCTGATAGCAAATTAGGTAAACCGCAAATTTAAAGCCTCTTACTACAGGCTTTTAACGACGCTAGAAGTATCCTTCTACTTCGACATTCATCTACGATTCACCTTTGAAGAATACTATGTTTTTGGCTCTTTACGTAGAGAAATACGTTTAAATGAAAGTAAAAGATTGCATTTCATCTCAATCGGAACTCCACCATTGCTCTACATGTGATTCGAGATATTCAACTCATCATCAGGAACACTTGTAGAAGTTCAACTGAAATAAAATGCAGTCTAGTACTTGGTTTAATCTTTATTTTAATTTAAAGTAAAAGATTGCATGAAATGCAATCTTTAGGGTTTCTATTAACCTAACCAAAGATAATAAGGGCAAGGAACTTATTGTGAGTTATTTCGTTGTTGCGAACAAGCATGACAAATCGCTGGTTGCTTATGGGTTATTTTAAAGGCATCTAGCAAAGTATATAGAAATAGGTGACGTGAAAGTAATTTTCTAAGAAGAATAATTAAGGAAATTTTAAACATGCTTCAATAGGACATTGTACATGAAGTATATCTAGAAGGTTCTGAGAAATACAAAAATTAAATAATATACAGGATATTGTATTTGAAATAGAAAAGTTTGTATCGGCCACTGTTACATGACATACCCTGTATAAAACGTTTTTATTGCAAAAAATGCTCAACTGAACATACATTTTTATATTCATCATCGTATTAATTGATATCATATTTTAATTTTTTATATATTTCAATTATATATCAAATTCGAAATTCGCGTACATAAAATATTTTTCACGAAAAGTGGTTATCATTACTAATTTTACGGCACTAATATAATGAATGACCAATCAACAAACTCACCATTTACACAAAATATTCGATAGATATTTCATTATTTCATTTATCTCGATAACTTGTATTTTATCTCACTAACTCAATCAAAATGCGTCAGGGACTGATTATTACTTCGTGAATTATTTTCCATCAGCAGAAATATTTTCATATTTTAATAAACATGCATTTCAATGTTGTAGTGCTTTTCACTACTATCGATTAATAAAACAATTCTAATAATTATTTATAAATTAAAAAACATGATGGTTCTTTTATAAGATCAACACATATTTTTATTTGAAAGTAATTATTTTGTTGTAGGCAAAATATTAAAAAAGATAATAAACTATAGGCTTATGTGGTATTTAGAACCAAACAAATTAATCATTCCACAACAATGTGATTTCCGACAACATAGCTCAACTATAGACAATCTTGTTGACTTAGAATCAGAAATCCACGAAGCATTCGCAGAAAACAGCACTGTGTTGGAATATTTTTTAATGGAAGCAAAGCATAATTATAATGCAGTTTGGAAATATTCAATTATTAAAACACTCAGCAACTGGTTAATAAGAGGTAACATAATTATTAAAATACATTTCAAGTTTTCTTGAAAATAGACAATTTCAAATTAGAGTTGACGGAACATATTCTCAAACAAAAATTCAACAACATAGTATACCAAAAGGATCAAACTTAAGTAGAAATTTATTCTTAGTAGCAATAAATTCGATATTAACACAAGTTGAAAACCCCATCAAAGCTATATTATACGCTGACCACCTAGTTATTTGTAGAGGAAAAAACATAACAAAGATTCACAATCACATTCAAAAAGCGTTAACACAAGCCTTTCTTTCGATCAAAGAATACCGACAAAATACGCATCTTGTGAAATATAAACAAACTATAAAATGGTTAACATTAACTGCGGCGACGTAAAGATGAATTGGAAGAATTCGGTGTTTTAATACGTGCGAATGAGAAACAGAAATACACCAAGATTATTCTTTGATACTTTAACAAGTACGAGAAGATTTCAATACATATCCAAAGAATTTTCAAATGCTACAAAGGCAGCCCTCCAAAATTGAAAAAACCACTGTCCGAGTCGTCCTAGCTCAAGATTCTTATGATCCAGAGTTTGTGATAAAGCGTCTATACAGAGAATATGTAATATGGGGATTACAAGTCAGCATGAAGAAAACAGAATATTTAGTTATTAATTCAGATGCAAGGCTTGAAGTGTTGATAGACGAGGACGTGGAAATCAAACAAGTGGAAAAATTTAAATATTTAGATGCACTCATTGATAGGAACGGCTTGGAAGAAACCGAAATTAAACACCGGATTAATCAGGGACGTAAAATTGAAGGATGTATGAACTCCTTATGGTGGGATCGCAACATTTCCAAAAGGAACAAAAAAAGAATAGGCAAACCATGGTTGAATCAGTTCTTTGTTATGGCTCTGAAGTATGGACAATTAATGCAGACCTGAGGAGAAGATTGTTGGCAGTTGAAATGTATTATTTAAGAGTATGTGCTAGAATATCAAGGCTGGAAAGGGAGACCAACGAATCTATAAGAAACAAAATGAATGCTACAAAAACGGTCATTGACAGAATAGAAAGGAGAGGTTTAAAATGGTTTGGACACCTATTAAGAATGCCTGACGAACGTTGGCCCCAAAACTTCATAGACGGAAGCCCCCTGGAAGAAGAAAAAGAAGTAGACCTCGACGCTCATGAAATGAAGAAATTAGAAGAACAATGGAATCGAGAGTTTTGGTGAAGGAACATACCTTGGACCGGGAGGATTGGCGGAGGAGAACGGAAATACGGCGATAATCGTCTCCAAATAGACAAAGAATTTTAGATCATTTTAATTATATCATACATGATGCAATATATCATGATGCAGCCTATATGTAAAGGGTCAGAGTTCAGCCAAGGCCAACTGCTAATTCTGAGGATGAGAAGAAACATTACGAAGAAGTACAAGTTTGTGCCAAGTTTTTTCGTGCAGTTCATGGTATTACAGAGGCAAAACTTCAACATCTACAGAAAGAGTTAAAGCAATCTGGCACGGCTCCTAAAGATAAAAGGGGCAGAATAAATTATAACAAACTGAAGTAGTGTTAATAGTGTTTACGAGTATACCCAGTCATTTAAATCAAGAAGTAGTCACTATAGCTTACATGATAATAAAGGTAAAACCTACTTGCCTGAAACTTTAAATAAAATGAAAATGTTTTCTCTGTTTAAAGAAAAATATCTGGAAGTTAAAATTTCTTATCAAAGTTACAGGGAAATTTTTAGACAAAAATATAACATTAGTTTCGGTTATCCGCGATCGGATACCTGCAGTCGATGTGACGAAATTACTGCAAAAAAGAAAGCAGCTGAAACAGACCAGAAAAGTGGACATACTAAAATAACCAAATCACCAAACGCTCAAGCGTTTTATGATAGGAAAAGGAAACCAAAAGGAGGACACGAATAGAAAAGAATTATGAAGCTATAGCTATGGAGTTCCAAACAAATGTTTTCTTGCCGAGTATCTCCACCAATGATGTACTCGTATATTACCGCCGACAACTCTCGATTTATTCTTTTAACAACCATGTGTTATTAAACGCTGATTCTTATTTTTATACATATCCAGAGTTTATTGCTAAAAAGAGATCAATGAAGTGTGTTTGTTTCTTTTCGATTTTATTATGCATCAGTTGTCTCCAAGTGTTCAACATCTACACATTTTCTGTGACGGAGCAGGTGGACAAAACAAAAACTATACAGTGGTAAGGTTTATTCAGTACATGGTATCAGTAGTAAAACGTCTTCAATCCATTACAATAACATATCCCGTTAGAGGTCATTCGTACCTTTAGTGCGTTAAAAATATGGGCCTTATTAACCTTAAAAAAAGAATGGAAACGCCTCCTGATTGGAAGGAAATATTATAGCTTCCCGCACAAAGTGTGCCCCATTTAATGTAATTTCAGTGTCTCAGTATTTCATCAAAGTATGGACTGAATTTTTTAACGATAGATATTCCAAAAAAGCTCCTTTTGCTATGCAAAAAATTAAAGAGGTGATGTGTGTTAATACTTATGTTCGCACTGTATTTAACCGAGATCCATATAATGGTAGCAAGCTTGAGGACCCCATCTGTTCTTCCGTTCAAGCTAAAATGTCGCATAAATTATCCGGAATTTGAACTACCCACGCAATCATACTTCAACTTTATTGCTATTAACGAAGACAAGCTCAAAGACATAATGTTTTTGTCAAAGTGCGAATCCGAACAAGCAAAAGAAATGTACATGAGTATACCTCATGATATGAAGATAAAAAAAAAACAACAAAGGAACTGTCAATAATTCAAATCTTAAGGAATTGCAGCCTGTTATAATAAAGAAACGTTTGGCTCAGAAAAGAAACGCACATGGACTTTCATGATTTTCTTCCATAAACGATTGACCTTGTCTGATGTTTTCCTATTTTTTACAAAAACTGTTTGTTACATTGGTTTAGTTTTAAGTACTAGTTTTTAGTAGTAAATGTTAATGATAAATGTTTTGGAATATAATATATCAGGCACATATTTTAGTTTTTACATGGTATTTAACTGTAAAATTCATTTTTTTTAATAAAATATTGAAAAACATGGTTTTCTCCCAAGACCCTTAATATATAAGTGTCAAGCACAAGAAGTGCTACTTTTATGGTAGCTCTACTTCAATATAAAATTCAAAAATAAGATTTTATCTTTATTTATTATGCTTTTTGTTCCTTCTAATCTGTACTATAATTTAAGCTTCCTAACGTTATTATTATTAATTTTATTCTATATTGGAAGTATTTTAAAATTATGATTTTGTTTTTTTTTCAGCTTCTCGTCTATATTATTTGCACGTGGTGTAATTGTATGGAAACTCTTCTATATTGATTACAAAATTACCATATTTTTAGCATCTAAACCTAATGATGTTATTTTCGTATACTTAAATTACTTCCACAAACTTTACAAGAGCTTCCTGAAATATGATTTTGCTGTAGAATGTGGGTGGTTAAAGTATATTATCTTTTAAAACTATTCTAAGTACGTCTATTTACGTTGGTATTTCGCCTTCGATTTCAACAGTGGCTGTCGTTTTAAAAATGATTACCAGTCTTTGGGTGCGTATTCTGTTTTATATATAGTGGGCTTCGTTAATGAAATAATATCGATATAGTTTCGTTAACATTATTTAGCGAAAAAAAAACACTTTTTAGATTGACCATCAGATCTATCAATGGCACGAAATTCCAATAAAAGACTACAATATGGTGTTAAAAATATCGATCAAAACAGTAGTTTTTTAGCTTGTTATTAGTTATAACAATTCTATTGGTATTTCAAACAACCAATTTTAAATAGTTTTTTTATTTATTCCCATTTTTTGCATAATCAACTCTTAAAAGTAGACAAGTGTGTTTTAATCTATTTTTAGTTTGTCTTAGTATAATTCACTGATATCTAAACAAGCTTCCTATTATTATAAGCGTTGTTTATCCAACTTCTGCAAGTGTCACACTAAATCAATCTCGTTAAACCCATGTGAGAATCTCCAGATTTTCTTCCGGATATAGAAAAAGATTACAGATATTGAGATATGGTACATGCGACCTACAATTATGCTAACAACCATGTTGTTAGTAAGCAAAAACCTTCGTATATTAATGTTCACCTATTGTAGATATAAAACGCATTTTTAATGGGAACATAAAGCGTTATCTTAAAAGTTGCTGTTTTTTTTGTTTTTAATAGAAATGCACATTTAAATAAAAACAATTAAATAATTTTTTATTATTGTAGTCACATAGGTTTATATTTTTCATATTATATTTAGTAATTTTATTACTGTAAATAATCTGAGGCGTATTCTTTGATGTATATACAGGACGGCTCATTCTATACGTGTCGGTTTCTTTAACACCCTACATTTGATGAGATTGTTTGTTCTCAAAAGCAATAAATTTTAAAAAAGGTTCCTTCTACCTAAATACAGGCTTTTATTTTATTTTATTTTATTGTATTCAAAAAGGAACCCAACTCGCAAAGCATGAGCGAAAATTTTAAATGAATAAATAATGAAACTATGATCAAATAAAAGGCTTATATCGAGCACAGTTTAATTTAATCTTGCCCAAGTACTTTCGATCCCTAAATCATCTTCAGGGGCATCTGAAATAAGCCAAGAAACGTTTTTTTATAACTAAAGAAATTGATTAACTTCGATAAAAACTCGAAGTTTATAGTGGATAAAGAGTTTTTATGTGAATAACGTTTATAGACCATAGACAAGAACAAAATGTCATAAACATATAATAGTACATTACACTACACTCCAAAGGACAAACAAACACTTTAAAATTATTAAAGAAAAGCTACATTGCGTGCCGAAGCCGGAGACAGAATGACTCCCAATCTAACGGAAATGTTGGGGTCACATGTGACAAATGACAGCTTGGATGAGCAGTCACAATCATAGATATGTGATCTGCACCTTTTAAAAATTCTATGAAACTAAGTATTGACCAAAAGTCCAACTGACACTACTATAGGAGGTCACTGATGAAATATAAAATTATATAGAATATTTTTTAAGTAGATTGAATAATCCAGATCTCACACTCAAACCTGTCTATAATAATTAGGGTGTTAGTTTGAGGGCAACTGAAGTCGACGTAAAGTAACAATGCAAGAAAAAGACTAAACAAGACCTAAGACTAATAATGAAACTATAACAATATAATCGAAAAAAGTTTATTTATAAATCTATATTAACTTATATACAATAATAAAAATTCTTAAAATAAGTAAGAGTGAACACTATATTTTAGATTTTTTTTAAAGTTAACTGCATAACAATTGCAAACTGACTTTATACAGTCTATTTTAGTAATGTTTTGATTAACGTAATATTCATTTAGCTTCTTTTCAATAAAATCAACTTTTCTTTTTGCCGTTTTATCAAGTTTTTTTTCGAATCTATGTGCAGTTGTAATTTTCACATATACTTCTGCTTAAAAATTTAACAAAATGTCTGTAAATTTAAATATGTTAGGATGTGATTTAGAAAAACATTCGTGAAATTTCGAGTGAAATGATTCACATGCGTTTATAGTAAATATAAGAGATGATGAATTCAAAGCCCACATGTAAGGTGAAAATGTTGAATCTTTCGTTAAATAATTATCAACTAGGTAATCACAAAACTCTGAGATAGCGCGT
>NW_027313741.1:0-19844 GCF_040954645.1 Diabrotica undecimpunctata
CGCGCTATCTCAGAGTGCCCATACTAATTCAATCGGAATTAGCTCGCAATGATACGGTGGTAGGCGAAGTATTTCGATTCCTCGTTTTTTGGCTATTTCCTCAATGACTATTTTTTATAATTTTGTTTATTAATTTTAGCAAGCTCTAATAATTCTGCTTTTGTCATTGTATTGTCAAAGATTAAAATTCTTAGAAGTTAACCACATTGCAATTTCATCTTTCCTCCATTGAGTAGTTGGGTAAACGTTCAACTAATCTAGAGTGGTAAACTTGCATTGTCCATCACAATTAACTGAATTTTTAGGTATGAATTCAATCAGCTGTTCTAAATATTCTTCAAACACGTCTCCGTTCATCTCTTCGTGATAATCACAGGTCTTTTTGATTCAAACAAAAGTAAACCTCCTTAAGAAATCCATTCATACTACCTATATGGGTAACAATTATTCATCGTCGACCTTTACCTGTTGGTTCCTTGATACCAGGTGAATATCCTTCCAGAAATGCTTGTCGACATGTTTTTGTAGTTTTGTCTTTCCAACTCTCCCTACAGTATGCCCTTCATTAACCCACGTTTCATCTAATAAATAAATGTTCTTATTTTCTGTCCTCATTTTTTTTTATTTTTCTGAGGTAGTCTCGTCTCCAACACACAATTTCTTCGGAATCGATAAGCATTGACTGTCCTGCCCACTTTGTTATACTTAAGTTAAACTCATGAAAAACTTTCCAAAGTTTGTCTCTACTTATTGTGGGTAATCGCGATCGTCGGTAATGGCTTGTAAAACTTTATCTAAAGTTGGTATTTGTTTGTTAAAAAAAAATGAGTGGACCATTCTAATGAATTGCATTTTTGAAAAATTCATCACATTCACTTTCGACAACTTTGGTCTTCCTGGTCTCGGTTTGGGTGGCGTTATGCCAGCTGATTTTTCCTCTTTTAAAATGTTATATACAGTTGATTTTGAATATCCCATTACTTTAGACGAAATTTCAACTATACTATCAACAGTCTTGGAAGGATTGTGTAAAATAATTGTAGACGTTAAGGATAACACTCTTTTCGTTAAGTGATAAATTGATTCAACTTTAATTTTTTAACTGGTGTATAATCACACGTTAATTCCATCTTCTATAAACTCACTATTCACTCTTGCAAAAAACAACTGTGTCAGATCTCTTCACTCGCTTATATCGACTAAACAAAACTTTTCTGATATTAATGAATGACTCTTAAAGACCATTAACCATTTTATTAATCATTGGTTTTCCAAACAAAATCGAAATTTATACTATTTAAGATAGCGTTCACATTTATCAGAAACCATCTTTCGCTAATCGACTTTTCTATCTAAACTATCAAAAGACAATTAACTAAATATCTATGTATTTTAAGAGTTTCTTTTTTTCTTTTTATTTAATGGGTCATTATCATAACGACAAAAATAACCAACGCGCTATCTCAGAGTAAATAAACAGATTTATATAAATATAATATGCTTTGAAAATGGTTTAAATATCTAACAAACCGAAACAAATAATGTAATACCCTTAAAGTACGTCTATGACCAGCTGAAAAAACCCTAGCCTACACAGTTCTAACAATAGCAGGTATTTAAATTTTACGATAGTCCATGTGACATGAAAAAATTTCTATCTAAATAGTCAAACCCAACGTAAAATAAGCTAAAATATTGACGTTGTAAGAAAAGCACACGTACTAAAATATGCTTAACAATTTAGTTTTTTTTTCTGAGAATTTACTCCAGCTTATTCTTCAAATATACTATAGTTTTAATTTGCGAAGAAAAGACAAGAATAAGTGATAGAGTACATATAATATGCAAAATAATAGCTATGATCAAAACTTAGGATTACCTATAACATGTATCGATTTTAAACAGAAATACGACTCAATAAACCAGAGGATGTTATACGAGAATATTAGAAATGCAAGAAAAGCTTATAATGGTATTAAAAATGACGCTTAGCAACACGAGAAATAGAGAAAAATGGAAGAAAGCTTTTCAAGGCAGTTCACATTGAATAGAGGTTTAAAACGAAGGTATCCGCTATCCACGAATTTATTTAACCTGGTATTAGAACCGGTCGTAACAAGACCAAATATGAGCATATGAAGGATAATATTCAGTGATAAAGAACTGTTCACAGCGTATGTGGATTGTGTAGTGAAATTAGCGAGAAGGATAAAACATCTAGGCAAAGTTTTCCACAAATTTAAAGATACAGACTAACAATAAACCGAACAAACATGCAATATATGGAAATGAGAGAAGACATAATTAATGACAGCAAATATATTAAAATGAAAGCATAAGGGGCGGTCTATAATTATGAAAAAGTAACAGAATTTGAATATCTACGAATAACCATAACGAACACGGGTAAAAAAGGAAGAGATAGGCAAAATATTATTGAAGTAAAACAGAGCGGTAGGGTCACTAAATTCAATATTGAAAGCAAAAAATTCGCCAAGGACGAGTCTGACATTATAGACAGTAATAAATGGCCCACTGTGATGTATGCCAGTGAAACGTTGATCATGAACCAGCTGGAAGAAAACAAATAATCTGTGAAATAAATATGCTCAGAAAATTTTGGGACTAATACAGGCTGCAGAGAATATTTGGAGAAGACAAATAAATAAAGAAATACTAAGGATGTATGAAAAACTAACAATTACAACAAAAATACGGGACCAAAGAGTTTGATGGAGTGGCCGTATTAAACGAATGCCAGGGAATCGAAATGTTAAAAGTATAGTGAAGGAGAGAGAAATGGGGAAAAATCAGAAAACGCCCACAGAAGCAGTAAAGCAAGACTTATTAGAAATAAGCATGAAAGTTTAGAGAGAAAAAGCAAGAGACCTTAAAAAGTAAAGTGATAATAAAGCAAATAGGGACTAAAGAATACGCATATTTTTTTAAAGAATCAACTAAAAAATGATGAACGATGATAATAAAATTACGACTAAGATATCGTGACAGGGTAATTTCTCTTTTATTATGATTTTCTTGTAAGTTGAGGCAAAAATAAAAGCTTTTTCGTCCGAGATATTGTTCTTTAATCACACAAAACCTTCCGTTTTGAGGCGCTTATGTGACGGACTAACTAGACGACATTTTTGGCATACGAATGGTCTATTAAACAGCGTTGGAATGACGGGTTGACCTCATCAAAACTAAATTACAAATAGTACATTATTGACTATCTAGCTATAAAATTTAACAGCCATGATGTTCGATATAAGTGCTGTTTATTGACACGACGATATTTTATTGCGGCTTTTTACAAAATTTTATTGCCTAATGCTTATGGATGTCTTTATAAACCGTAAAATGATAGTTTTTAATGGATTCGTAATCGTAGAAACGAATTAAATATAGAAATTATCTGTTTGTGTGTGTGTAACACTTTTGCCGATTTGGGCATTCAAAATTTTGGACCGGTAAAGATTACTAATTTGACACGACCACAGTTGGTCACTGTATTATCAATATAAAATGCTCACTTCGAACAAAATTTTAACAAACAATAATAATGACGAAACTTTTCCAAACATAACAAGAGACAAATTGTTGAAAATTTTACAGGAATTAGACATCGTTTGGGAGAAGAAAGTTCGTGTATTTAGAGAAATGGGAAATTTGTTGGGAGAGACGATATTTAAGATGAATTCGAAAACTGGGAAGAGAAAGGCACCAATATTTTATATCTAGATGAAACATGCATTACTGAAGGTAATTTTGTAAGTAAAGTGTATCAAGCAAGATAAATAGGTTACAAATGCTCGTCAGAAGTTTACTGAAAATTTGCTTACTGGATTAAAAAAATTTCCAGCTTTGTTTAAAGTAAATAGTCCTATAAAAAGATCGTTATAATTTTCTATTATGCAAACTGGTCTATCATGCATTTCCAAATATAATATAAATAACAAGAGGTTTGAAACTTAGTTACAACCTGTTTGGTGACACATTTGTTTTTGAATATTTTATATTAATAACATTAAAGAAAAATTGCTGGTTCATCAAATTGACTAGTTACAATAAATGTCCTTTTAAAAATAAATTTGTTTGAAAAATTCTTTTATAAAGGGTATATTAATATTAAAACCCTATCAGGCTACATTCAAAGAAGTTTTCGGAATAACTATTCCATCATCAGTGCTAAAGTGGTAATACTTATTTCACGATAGCCCTGATGATGGAATAGTTATTCCGAACACCTTTTGTGTTGTAGCCCGATAGGGTTTTTATATAAATATACCTTTTATAAATGAATTTTTTAAATAAAAAATTTTTTTGATACGTAGTATTCAGCCAACTACAGGAATTTAGTTTCCTTGTGGACATTTTTTACTTAATTAGATGGCTTTGGTAAAGACCAATTAGCCAGACAATTTAACTATAATAATTTAATTTACCTTTAATTGAAAACTTATCCTTTTTTACACTTACAATGGTTAAAGTATTAGTAGTGTAAAAATTGATGTGTGAGCAATTTTTCTTTTGTTTTTTTTTCTTGTTTAATTTTTAATTATATTTTAATATGTATAATTTAGTTTTTTATTTCTATTTTTTTGTTCTTTTTTGTTGTTTTTGTTTTTTATTTTTTTTTTGTTATTTTTTTTTGTTTTGGTGATGTTTCGGTCCTTACATTACTGTTTAAATCAAAAATGTAACCTATACTTACTCAATTGAAAGTATTTAGCTAGTCTTAATTACTAACTTCTATTACAATCATTCGTTAAGTGTCAATAAAACGTTTTATTTTCTGCCAAAGCTTTTTTATCGTAAATGAATACGTAATTTGCTAATTACACTCACGGCAGTAAAATTCCAATTAGATATAGTTGATGAACTGACACACATAAATTTTATGTTAGATAAAAAAAGTGATTAATTTGGAATTCACTTATATCGTTTCACGTTTAACTAGGCAACTGTGATTCTATAAATGAAAAGATTTCTTGGAAATTGAAAAGGGTAGATCATAAAAATGTGGGTCCTTCCGCATTTTCTTGCTTATGTTAAAGTTGAACAGGTAAATCACTTAACAGAATAACTCAATTCAAAGTAGTATACGATAGATTAAAATTCAACTCAGTAAGTAAAAAAATCCAAATTAAAAGAAGTTATTTCTTAAGAAAGATACCTCTTAAACTTATGTGGCAGCTAACAATAAACCTTATTCAACATCAAGTATTCTTCCTTTCGAGAGAACGGCAAGGTAATTGTAACCTATTTTATCCCTGATAATGATTTACTTGTATACCGTGAAATATTTCACATGAACTGATCCATAAGGTTAAAAGTAATAATTACTCTAAAGAAATTAGAAAAGTTATCGTGAAGAACAGAAAACTCAGAAGGATCCGGCAGTGCTCTAAAGCTTCATTTGATAAAACAAAAAACTAAGTACTGCTACTCAACAGCTGTAAAGATAAATTTGAAACAATAAAAACGAGTCAATTGGTAAGTAACTATCTAAGAGAACTAACAAATGATAGCCCAACTGATTATTCCCTCTGAAGAGTTACTAAGAAACTAATCTACCAATCTACCTAAAAAAGCTGGGCAAAAAACAATTTAGAGAAGGGTATTAAATTGCTGAATATCTTCAGGAAACATTTTAGCCAAATGAAGATGACACAAAATTAAATTAGTCTCTCCAAAATAAAGTGACCAATAAAATTAAAGCAAGCATGAATCCCAGGAAAGCACGTGGATTTGATTTAATTACTAGGGAAATTTTAAAACCATTCCCCAGAAAAACCATAGTAAAACTGACATAACTTATAAATGCCTCGTTTAGATTGAGATATATTCCTAAAATATGGATATATCCTTAAACCTGGAAAGCATATAAGTACAGTATCATCATACAGGCCGATTTTCATACTACCTGTAATTTCGAAGCCATACGAGAAGCTATTGCTGAAAAAGCTGTAATTTCTCATAGACGCTAAGACTTTACGACTTTTAAGATTACATCACACCTAATTGGGGTTCGAAAAAGTAATTCACCTATCGACCAAGTCCACAGAATAACGGATATAATAGAAAGGTAAGTAGAAGAAAAGAGATTGTTCCACAGTGTTTCTCGAAGTGGCGTAAGCTTTTGATAAAGTATAGCACGAATGACTAATATAAATTAAGCATGATTTTGCCAAGTAAATACTTATAATTATTGGAATCATATTTCAGATAAAGTTTTAGGGCTAAGCGAGAAGAATTCTATTCTATATCAAGGCAGCTATACCACAAGGTACTGTGATAAGACCAGTCCTGTACCTATAATACACTAGTGTTATCCCCGAATAAATCACGCGCTATCTCAGAGTATTGCATTGTTGTGTTGGCCGAAGGTGAAAATCAAAACGGATGTGGCAGTCCAGTGGGACTGCCGGTGGAAGTTACACTTCTATACACGCTTTCGCCATTACAAATTTATTTGGGAGTCAATCTGCACACTCATTACATATGTAATGCTATAGGTAAGACATAGCAGAAAGAGAAACAGAATTAATAACAACTTACTAACAATTAATAAACAACTTTTGACCTGTAATAGGAGCAAAGTAAATGAAGGATTGAATCAATATTTTGATGAAAATATATTTTTATTTTCATATATGTATGAAAGGAGTTGAATGCAAAAATTTTTTTACACATACTCTGCAGTAAAATTCATTGTTTATTTTGTTATTAATATAATAATATAATACAAATTAAAATGCAATATTCATAAGTATTTAAAAATGACAATAATATACATAAAAAATACACTACAATACAGTGCAACATAATTCGATATAATAATACAATACAAATTAAAATTCAATATTCATAAGTATTTAAAAATGACAATAATATACATAACTTTTCTACTTACGCATATATGTTTAATTTACCATGTAATAATATTAATAAAAAAGTTCTCCCCGACTGGGAATCGAACCCCGGTCTCCCGCGTGACAGGCGGGGATACTGACTACTATACTACCGGGGACATGACACAAATATATTTCAAAATTGACAGTTCTGGATCATACAGTAATTTATTGAGATTATTATTTTGAAATACAAAAGACTAATATAATTATGAACATTTAATAAATAATACAAAACATATCACATAAATACTAATATTAATAAATATTTTATTATATATGTAATATTATATGTATATATATATATATATATCTTTATATAATATATATATATATATATATATATATATATATATATATATATATATATATATATATATATATATATATATATATATAATATTAAATTACATATACAAAAGGAATATTTTTATATTCGAGAGAGGAAGAGAGAGAAAATATATCTTCTGTCTCTCTCTTACTCATTATCTTACATATGTAATGATTTCACAGATTCACTCCCATACAAATTTCCAACGTGGAGCGCGCGTATAGAAGCATAACTTCAGAAACAACCAAAAAAATACAGATTTAAAAACTGGATTAATTGCTGGCGAATTAAATTAGACGAAATAAAGTCAGTGCACATTAATTTTACAAACAAGAAAAAACAAGACAATCCTGTTAACGTAAATAATACTCAGATGCAATATGCCGATATCGCAAAATATTTGGGTAATATATTAGACGGTAGGCTACGCTGGAGGCCCATGTTAAAAAGAGAATCAAACAGCTCAACATTAAGTATAAATAAATGTATTGGATATTGAGAAAACAACAATTTCATAAAATACTTTTGTATAAACAGATTCTATAACCTATATGGACATATGGCATCTAGCTGTGGGATTGTGATACCAAGAGTAATTTACACATCATCCAGCGATTCCAAAACATTTTCAACGCTCCTTGGTACTATAAGAACCGTGACTTCCATATATATAATTTAGCTCTCTATTTAGTTTCTATTCTTTGCTGTCTTCTGCTTTACCCTTCCAATTTGGGATTTTAAGTTCTTTTATGTCTCTTTCCACCTTTCTTCTTTCATGTTGTTTTGGCCTACCTATTCTCTTCTTTCCTTATATTTCTCCGATTGGTATTTTTTTTTTGGGTAGTCTCGTGTTTAGCATCCTTTGGATATGCCCCAGCCATCTTAGCCTTTGTGATTTAATGATCCCGATGATATTCGGTTCTCCATACAACGTCTCTAATTCTATATTTAGTCTTTTTATCCACATTACATTACATAGCTTTCCTCCAAATATTTTCCTGAGGACTTTTCTCTCCCACACTTTGAGCATGACTTGTTCGAATTTGTTCATCGTCTATGTTTAACTGGTCAAAAGGTCTTCGTAAAGTTCTAAAAACATGGAGCTGTTTATTTAACGATACCATGTTAAAAATTGTCATCAAACATACTTACAGCTTAAAAAATAATTCCCCAAGACCTAGGGATGGAGCAAATACTTGAACATCATTGAACTTACATAATTGAAATTAATGCATTCATAGGGCTGTTGTATGCTGTTCTATTTAGTAGAAGGTTAAACCTTGAAGATTTATGACATACAGATGTACTAGGCGTAGCAATATTTCGACTAACGATGAGTCTAAAAAGGTTTAGGTTCATTTTTCAATCTATAAGGTAAGACAATAGAGAAATTCGCCTGGAAAGCAAAAAAAGTGGATCGTTTAGTTTAACACACACAAAGAGGTTTATTTCAGAAATTTGTTCCAAACTGTCAAAATTACAGGTCTCAGGTACAGCAAAATTAAATCATCATCATCATCATGCAATCTCTTCTGTCCACTGCTGGACATAGGTCTCTCCCATTTTTCGCCACTCTTCGCGGTTCTGTGCTTCTTGTTGCCATTTCTTGGATATTCGTCCAATGTCGTCCATCCAGCGTGTTGGTGGTCGTCCTCTACTGCGTTTGTCTTCTCTTGGGCGCCAGTATTAGGGTGCTGTCTGGTACAAAATATATGACAATTTTATTAATATTATATTTGTACAGTTTTAATGGTGTATAATTTTAATTCAATAAGTTTTACTTACATGCCAATACAAGGAATGTTCTTAAATGTATCTGAAACTATACTTAAACCTCTGTTATGAAAAGCTAGAGACTAGTGATCAATGGCTTTACTGCACCAATTGCAGAAGTAGTTCAGATCTTTACAAATTAAATTACGACTGAGAGATACGACGCGAGCACCTTTGTGTGAAACAATAACGCGGATGTAATAATAAATGAGATATCAGTATCTTATACTAACATGATGACACTATATTTTCCAAATTTTCTACGGCCTGAAAATATACGTTAAATAAGATTCAAATCTATCAATTTTAAGGGACATTTATTTTATTTAAATTACATTATTTAAATATTTCAGGACTTAAATATTTAAATAGACGCAGACTTCGGAAGTTCCAATAAATGACAAAAATTCTTAAAAAAAAACTGGACATGTAAAAAACAAAGTAGAAGAAATCGAGGTTGTTATACCATTCTATTTGAGGCAAATAAGATCTAGAACGTCACAATGATATTAAAAGTTCTAACTCGAGCTCTAACTTACTTACGAACAAAAATCGATATCAAAACAAAACAAGTAGTTTATTTAGAAGAAAAAAAAACGTTTTAAAAACACAATTTAATCATATAGCTCTTAAATCAGTTCGAGAAATAACTCAAAAATATAATAGCCATAAATCAACAACTTCATAAATCGTTGAACGAGATAATATCGAATGTTTACCAATAACAATTTCCCAATTGAATGTACGATCCCTGTCACCAGCTACAAAGGATTTATTTTCCATTATCAACGGCAACCGGCTAAAGTATTTTCTGGAACTATTCAAAAGCTCAACTTATTCCATTACCAACAACTAAGTGCGCCTTTATTCGAGCTTTTACTGTTGAAAGGCTCTCATCAACAAATTTATAATTGAAAATGTTTCCCATTGAAGCTTTCCAACGGCGAACAACACCATTCGAATACTGATTAATAGCCCTTTTATCGATCAGAATGACTGAACCTTCATGGAAAATTGACGATATTTGAAGAAGTAAACACAATTTAGTTTGGTTATGTTGAGTAATAGAATTTGTCTCGCCTTTCCATTATTATTGATATGTTTCGTTTCAATGAGTTAATGACGGTGTTTACACTTATTATTATTTTTACAGATTTTCTTTGTCTTTTTTTCGATTGTGACACGTGAAAGCTACATAAATCAAATCAATATTAAATTATAATAGAAAATACGAGGTTCAAAATAAAAAACGCTAAATTAATTCAAAATGAAATGAAACAATCACAGAACGCATTATACGAAAAGGCTAACCTGACGCAGGAAAATATCACAGAAAAAATGTTATAATAGGAGAAACGTATAAAAAATCAGTTTGTGCAAGAGAACTAAAATTGGACTTGAGAGTTAGGCTGGCAAGGTGTTATATTTTCTCGACTCTGCTTTATGGGATAGAAGCATGGACACTTAACGCGTCGACTGCTAAAAAGTTGGAAGCATTTGAAATGTGGGTGTATAGAAGAATCCTAAAGATATCATGGACCGAGCATGTAACAAACAACGAAGTCATGAGAAGAATCAACAAAAGAATGGAAGTATTGGAAACCATCAAGACACGAAAGCTGCAATACCTGGGGCGTGTTATGCGTAATGAGAGATACAACCTACTTCAATTGATTATACAAGGGAAAATCCAGGGCAAGAGAAGTGTAGGAAGAAGAAGAATCTCATGGTTGCGACGCGCTATCTCAGAGTACGGATGCACATCAATTGAACTATTCAGAGCAGCAGCATCTAAGATCAGAATAGCCATGATGATTGCCAACCTCCGTCGCGGAGATGGCACATGAAGAAGAAAATAAAAAACCAAAGACTAAAACCAAATAAATGTTGACAGCATCATAAAGTGTGAAATAAAACAATACAATGATGAACACAAATAACAATCCAAAGTACGAAGTATTCACTTCAATAGCAATAGTTACGGGCAGTGCCAGTTCTTATTCAAAATTAAAGAAACCATTACCTAATAATATCTAGAAAAAGAAAGATCTCTTATGAGTACGTGACAGTAACTTTTTTTTGGCCTAGGCGTTAGCCATTCAACCAGTCTCAACAATTTCATACACAAAAGAGTGCTATGGCATTAAAAATTAAAATAAATATCATTACAGATAGGATATAGACCTGGCCATGCGCTTCTTGTCTAGAGACCCATCAATACATTACATTTAGACAAACTATAAGATAGATATACTTATAGATGAACAGACTAGGCCACGGTTAGGAGGTAAAAACAATTAGGATAAGACGGACGAGAGTATTTCAATTAGGATTAAAGTTTAATTTTACTTTCACTGATAAATTTTCCACTCAAGTACTTGAAAAATTCTACATCTTTAGGCAGTGCCTTGACAAACTGTTTCATTAAGCCTAACTTGATGTCTAGACGTAGAAGGAGAATCTTTTTTGGATCTACCAAAGTTTTGTACTAAATGTTCTTCTCGCCAGCTGTTAATACATTTCTTATGGGCCATTGTTTTGTGGACCAGTGTTCATCTTTTGCTCTACTGTAAATTTGTAAATCTCTTTTGTTGCAAACAACTTTTAAATCTCCACAGATCATTCAATTGTATGCTGAATAGCTGATTTTGTGTAGAATTATGTCAAGATTTTCATATATCTCTTTCATATAAACTGAATGAGCAATAGGAAGTGAATCAAAAGTAATCCCATTGTGTAAGAGTTACAGCTCTTAAACTTGTTTTTAAAGAGTCTATAAATAGCCTCCAATCATCCTTATTATACTTAATAACAAACTCATTCATTAGATCACCAATATCATTACAGTAGGCCAAATCCCCTTTTTGCCTAAGAAACTGAGCAAAATGTTGAACTTTATACCTGTACTTGTAAATAGATGTACCAGGCGACAACAAATTCTTTTCTTTTAATCTTGAGTCAAGCAATTATGATTTTTCCTTTGTTAAACCCAAATCTACCACTAAGTCATCTAACTTAGCTTGTGTAAACAACTGTGGTTGTAAATTTTCTGTAGGACACTGAAATTTACCATCACTTCCTAGACCACTTTCATCAGATTCTGATTCACTAGTATTTAAAATGTCATAAATACGTAGGAAAGGCTCACGGACTGGCAGTTTAGGTCCATGATCTACCAGACGGATAGCAGAGGGTAGGTTAAGATAAACAATCACTTTCTTATTTTTGAAGTTATAACAATTATTCGAATGATGTTTTTGCTCTCACCATTCCATAGGCACTGCAAATCTGAAAGCTTATTTTCTTTCTTCGACCACTTTCCATAAATTCTCAACACAAACATAAACATTGTGAGGAGCCCAACCTTTATTTTGATCACCAATTTTCACACAAGAATATGCAAAATACACCTTTTTACAAAGTCAGTAATGTTTCTCTAATATTTTTTAATAACAAAATTACCACGTATGTAACAAAATGTATTTGGACAGTTTTTACAACCGCGGCTAGACATATTTAAAAGCGTATGAGTCAAACACTGAAAAGTGAGGTAACGTTTGTTAGAATAAAGGAACGATACAGCTGTTAATGAAGAGGAAGAAGAACAAAGAGTGTTGTACAATTTATTAACAGTACTACCACCCAAGTAACATTAGATTTCTCTGCTCTTTGAAAATACTAAAATGTAATTATGCAATTTTAGATGTTAAATTGTGAAAGAATGGTGAATGATATAGCATTTTTAATATCATTTTCGGACAGCACACTAAAATACATGAGATAGAGGTAATTTTATTAAAAAAGTTTTTTCATCGTTCACCTTCACTATAGATGTGTAAAATGTATTTTGCGCACTCAAAGAAACTGTAATATAAGTCTCCTACTTTCTAATACTTTGCAATGATCTTGCCATGGTTAACCATGGTTAACTCCATTGATTTTTAACACTGTGTTTAATGGTATTAACTAAATCAAATATACAAAACTTATGGTCATTTTAAATACCATATTCAATGACTTTTTTAGCCAAACCATCAACATATTCAGTATGTGTTACTCATATGTGAGCCTTAACCAATAAAAAAGTTACTCTTCTTTAATTTTTATGAATTTCAAAAAAGATTTTTCATGTAGGAGGATATAATTTTTTTGAATTGTCATTAGGAAAATCCATAATTTGGGTAGCAAGAAAAACAGAAAGTGAGTCTGAAATAATTATTGGAGATCTATCTTCAGATTTTTAAAAATATTGTGGTGCCTCATAAATTGCTATAGCTTCTGCACTGAAGATAGTAACTCAAGTTGAGTTTAGTGAGGAAATAGGGGAGAAATAAATTTATATTTAAATGGGAATAAGCCACAATTAAAGGTTAAAATACGTTTATTGACGTTTCAATTTCCACTTCGGAAATCGTTCTCAAAATACAAACATTAGTAAATTAAACAAACTTTGTTTTTTTTATAATATAGGGGAGAAATAAGTAATATAATTAACTAGAAAAGAGTTTATATACTTAAAAATTCTCTTAAAAATATTGATTTTGTTACGACTCAAAGTAGAAACATATAGAAATAGCTAATTAACAATGCAGAGCTCGAATAAAGGTACAAAACGCAATGAACTACATTTTTTGACGCAATCAACATATCATAGTTGTCTTTCTAATGACATAATAACTTAGTCTTGTTATTTTATACTGAATCTAAAACTCTTAAATTGTTTTACAGTTAAATGAAGCTGTAACATATGTACTTTATGCGAAAAACTTGCTAATTTGGTATATCAACCTCGCATTTCATACGAAACAAACATCTCGTTCATACGCAAAAATCTTTCGTATATGTATATAAATATATCGAGAGTAGGTGGTGGACGGTTGTCCTGTCGGTTGTTGAATATAAGTGTAACGATAATATACAGTTATTAGTTACTTAAAGTGAAGCCAAAGTAATTGTTTCGCTGTAATTTATGGTAAGCTCTAAACTGGTATCCAGGCGTTTTTCTAGTGCTATTAGCATTTATGTTCTAATTAATGGGATTATCGCGTTAAATGAAAAATTATAAACGTTTATTTTATGTAAAAGGTAAAATGATAATTAATTGGTCTTGCCAGTATAAAGTACTAAAGTGGTTAGATATACGATCTTTATTTATTCGGAAATCAATAAAAGCCATGATAGTTTAAAGTCCATAAAATATCAATGAGATAAACGTACAAGATCAACGATAGAACAAGTAGCTGGATTTAATTTCTTTATTAATCACAGCTACCTACAGAAAAGTCTGATAAAGTTTCTATGTTTCTTGGTGCAAACGACAAACTAAAAAAATTAAATCAAACATAAATTATAATCAGTTTCGTTTTTACTTGATGGTATTTCAAATTAAACGTTAAATACACAATTTTCAGGTTTTTATTATTTCTGACGAAAATACACAAATTAGAATTTTCATAATGTAACGTGATATGACATTTTTGTTCAAATAAATTCACGATTAAGCGCAACTTTTTATCTGTCGACGCCATCGTCGAGGCGTAAAGCGCGTCCTCATTACGACCGCTACGCCAGGGCGCGCCGCTGCAACAGAGCGTCGCGTTCTCTCCTGCTGTTCTCCCTTCCACCATCCGATTGGTCCGCAGCTTCCGGCGTCCGTTTTTCATCCCCTAACGCTCCCCATTAACCGGCGTCGACGTCCAGACGACTAAAACAATGGCCGGGGTAATCAATTTACTCCCACGAATTGCGATTAGCCGTACCGTCAGAACTATTTATAGATTAAGCTTTTAAAAGGGATTAGAAACCTAAAAGGCTTGTTACTTTTTATAAATTGTTGAAATTGCCCGAAAAGAAAATTTTGAGAACAATAACTATGAGAGTGAGGATGAGGAATTGTTTATTGAAAAACAGACAGCGATATTATCCTACTTTATTTATTTTTATTTACTGGGACGAATACTAGCTCCTATAAATGAGAACAACAGGAGATGAATCAGATACAATAAAATCATGAAATATACTTAATATATATAAAGAACCAACTTCATGTTGGTATGTCCTCTTACAGCCATTTAATGGACAGACCATGTATTTAGAATGGAAAAAACAGACTTAAGAAAAAATCTGTTGAATGTAAAAATAAAGAGGAAGGCCGAGAAAGAGATGGAAGAATAATGTGAATAAGGATGCAAGAAATCTCCTTAGCAAGATTTGCTGAGGGAGGCCAGGCCTCGAATTGGTCTCTAGAATCATAGGATGGATAGATGGAAGATAACATAAAAAACAATAGCAAACAAACATAAGGAAAAATTGAGAAACTATGATCAGAGAATAGGGAGTAACAATGCCACATTTCTTTATACAAAATTTCATATTTCAAACACACATAAAACAAACGTAAATGATAAAAGGAAAGTTACAAGCAGACGAAAAATATCAATAATTAATTATATATTAACATAAAAGCAAAACAAAGCTACACAAGAAGATACGAAGTAACTCACAAATAGAAAATTGATCATTACTACTATTAAATACCACATTATTCAAACCAAAAATAAAAACAATTTCATAGAATACGAATATATAAATAAGAGGTAGTTTACAGACTAACAAACAAAAATGTTAAAAGGATATATGAAGCAGCAAAAATAACACAAAAATTATAAAATACCAGAGAAATGATATGAAGACCTTGGTCAATTTACTCTTTCTTGGATATGAAAATGGAAGTCTATTGAAATAACAATTTTGTTTAGGGTTTTTTGCAGCCTCTTCGAGAAATGGATTTTTCATTAGATTAGATGAGATGAAACGATTTGTAATGACGGAAGTGGTAATCTGGCAGCAATATATAGGAGAAAAACTACAGAATCGTTAATCATTGAAAAAACAACAAAGTAAAAGCAGGATCAGTGGAAAACATGGAGACAAGAAAGAGGGAGAGAAAGATAATTAATATAACTCGAAAAGAAAATCAAATAATAAAGATTGGCAGATGGCACTTATAGTAGCGAGTGGCAGAAAGTGATACAATAACTACAACAAGAAAACTGGTTTAGTGTGGCAAACAATAGATACTATGGACATATGAATAAAATTAAAAAGTTGCCACATATTAGAAACAGACCTTGAAAAGGAAAAATTAACCGTGATAATCTTTCCAGTCAAATAAATAATAAGGAAATCTCAGCCACCAAAACGGAATACTATAAGAAATTTCCGAAATAAAAATTACCAGCAATTCTAAAATACAAGAATAAATAAAAGAATGCTAAAAATGATGAAGAATATCTAATAATATAATCTTAATCATATAATCAGAAAAAAGGATGATTCAATAGAGTAGTTTTTAATAAAAGGGGTAAACAAATAAAAAATATATAAAAACCTGAGTTAACTACATATTTTGGAAAAATTTGGTATTTAAAGGAACATAAAAGGAATGGAACATTTTTTCAGGTTATCAGTATCGTCAATGGAAATGATACATAACAGAAAATAGAGACCAAAAATAAAAAGAGAAAATCCTAAACTACTATCACGAAATTAATAAAAGAAAGGGCAGAGGGGCAAGTAATAGGAATAGAATAAACAACAAATAAATTCAAATAAAATCTGCAAATAATAACAACAGGGGGTAAGTAATTTAGCAGTATTATAAAACGAACAGAGAAAAAAATAAGATATAAGGGGTGAAATACAGCTAATAATAATTGATATAATAAATTATACTGCGTTACATGATTAATAGTAAATATTATTTGATGCAAAAAGAATATTATACACGAACAATACACGAAGCCAGATGTAAACGGTGAATGGAAAAAATCTAAGTCAGAAGGATTACGATAATGAAATAAATAAGTGAAAAATGCTGCAATTGAAAAATAATAGGCATGCCACGAGCACAGTAGTAATACAGAGAATATACAGGGTATTTCGGAAAGAAGTAAAAGAATTCCGAGGCATACAGAGCAATCATGGGAAAAGTAGTACTTAGATATAAATAATGTAATAATAAATAAAATAGCATTTATTAAAATTAAAAATATACGAGTAAAGATTGGATCCGAATATGGCACGGACCACCGACTGACAATTTCAAAAATGGGGTTTTCCTACACGTTGAACAACCAGGCTAGAAATAGAGTAATGACAAGAAAAAAATGAATTGTTGAATTTAACAGGATCTAAGGAAAAACTCTGTTAAATTTAGTGTCAACAGATCTTCTTCTCATGTACTCACACAACGGTCAGGATTTGTCGGTTCTTTCAATACTATATCGTTGTACCCATTTATTAGATATAAATATAAGAATATTTAGATGTACCACAGTTATTTTTGCATTTAAGAACAATTTTGTTATTTTCTCAAATATAAACTTAAAAAAAAATTATGATCAGGAGGATTATGCCGTCAGGGAAAACTTATTGGTAGGGGAGACTAAGTACATCAATTATACTGTCGAATTGTATATTGCAACAAGAAATATCTTCTTCTTTTTATTTTATATAAGCAATTTAGCTTGTTCATTGGCGGATTATTGCCGCTTGGTAATGATTCTCTTGATAACTTCTTTTGCCACTTCTACTGTTTCCAGTATTTTTGTTGGCTGTGCCAGGTCTTGTTTCTGATGCGTACATTATTATTAGGCTTATACTGACCTTATAAATTCTTGATTTCATTTCATAGTTAATGTGTCGGTTGCGCCATATAGTATTATTAAAGCATGCTATCTATTTGGTCTTTGTACTTGATGTCATCCACTTCCAGTCATCACATTTGTTCTTTACTGATTACTACTTTTTTAATTGTCTGAATTAAAATCCATTATGTTAAATTCTTTTGCTAGTGTATTTAATCTGTGAATTAGTCTTTGAAAGTTATCTTTATTTTGTTCTATCAATATCGCTTTGTTTAAGTAACAAAGAATTTTAATTTCATTATTCCCCATTCTTTTATTGGCGCTCTTTATGATTTCATCCATGATTAGATTGAATAGCAGAGCTGAATACCCTTGTCTTATTCAATTGCCTGAATCTATAGGTTTTTTAAGTAGACGTTTTTAATTATTTTTATGATATCTAGCGGGATATCTTTATTATACAAGAGATGAATTAAATCTTTAGGTCTTCTCTGTCATATACTTTCTTCAAGTCAATTAAACATAGTAATGTGGGTCTATTGTATTCTAATGCTTTCTCTGTTATCTGTTTTATGACTAATATTGCATCCGTACACGACATTTTCGTACGAAAATCTTGTTACTGATCTACTAAGTATATGAGCTGTTTTATTCGTTTTCGCAAAATTTTAGTTACAAATATCAGGGTAGTATTTAGCAGATTGATACTTCGGTAGTTTTCTGGTTATTTCTTATCGGTCTTTATGAATATAAGATTATAAGATAAGATCGGCCTGAATAAGATTAGCTCGGTTGTCCTCCATTCTTCTGGTATTTTTTTTTTCGTAATTTCTGGTATTTGTGGTTCCCACGTCATTTGTTGTTTCTCTGTGTATAACTGCTTTAGATAGTCAATTCATGCAGCATCCTTTTGGATGTGTTTCGAGTCTATTAATTTCTTTACCTTCGTTCTTACCCATCTTATCTTCTTTTCTTCTTATGTAGCTACAGCTTAAGTCGGGTCCTAGACTCTCACAGCATCCGCCTCCAAGCGTCCCTTTCCTTGGATGCTCTGCTTCAATGATCCACCCTTAATATCCCTTTGAACTCTTATAAAGCGCCATATTTTTTTTTGTAAATCATAAAAATCATGCGCCAGTTCTTCTGAGAAGCTTATTAAATCACTACCTTTCCTTTCTTTTGAAATAATCATATTTTTTGTCTACATGTTCATGTGTGCATATATGTTATCTGTCAGATCTGTATTTTTTTATTTAATTTTACTATTTTGTTAGCGTCTATTTTTTATTTCCAAGAATATGTTACCTGTTTATGGTCTTAAATTGACATTCATTTCTCCTTGATAGACCCATTGGCCAGAGAAGAAGCGGAAAACTCGGAACAATGTTCCTTGATAACATTGATGAATACATAAATATGGACCCACACAGGGTTGTAAAGCCAGATTAATGATGATGAATGACATATATTCTCACTAATAAATCTAATTTCGCTAGCTCAGATTTTAGAGATACCCCTTTTGCGTAATAACCCAAATTTCTGATCCTGAAATGAAGAGGGCCAATAGTGATATAAGCTATGGAAAATAGAACAGATACAATAGAAATAGAAAGAGTATTTGGAACTTTGGGATAGAATATCAATTGTCCAAAGAAGGCACCCCCGTAAAATACTGGCGATATAAACCTCTTTAAATACTATGACTGATAGCAAATGAATAGCAGAAATTCTTTTTTCAAACCAACTCTAGAATATTTTAAGAAGCTTTGTTGGATAATATTTTTTCAGATCCAATACATCTTGTAATGTAGAAACATGCTTTTTATCATTGTTGTAGAAGTATAAACTTAGATTCCCCTTGTATATGAACTCTTTTTGTTATACAAACTACTCAATAAAGTCCTAAAAAACATCACCAACGAAACACCTCTACATCACTGACACATAAAACCAATTTCTAGAAAACGTTTACCTAATAATACTTAAGCTTATTAGAACGTTTTCTTGAAATACAAAAAAGAGGAAATGTGTATTGCAGATGTCCGTAACGAATTGCTGTTTTAAAAGTACAATAAAATAATTGACCACTAGTTTCACCATTATTAGCCATTTCTAACTA
The DNA here is from genome assembly GCF_040954645.1 of Diabrotica undecimpunctata. NCBI lineage: Eukaryota > Metazoa > Arthropoda > Insecta > Coleoptera > Chrysomelidae > Diabrotica > Diabrotica undecimpunctata. The sequence goes on from NW_027313741.1 coordinate 19,786, forward strand.
ATGGATCTCCAAAGTGCTGAAATTAAAATGGTTGGTTTAACAACTCTGAGATAGCGCGT
>NW_027313742.1:0-19843 GCF_040954645.1 Diabrotica undecimpunctata
TATTAAATACACATCTTTTAGTAAACCATCAGTCAATTGACAAGGTAAATAGCTACACATGTCTTGGTACTAACATAAACAGTCAATGGAACCATTGTACTAAAATAAAACAACACATAGAGAAAGCAAGATCAGCGTTCGTAAAGATGAAGTCTCTTTTCAGAAGTCACGATTTACCACTTAGTACCAAAATCTTTGGTGTGCTGGAGCCATGAGCACAATAATTAAAGACCAAAGATATATCTCGTAATACAAAAATAAGAGTATACAAAACTATAATTAGACCACAATGCTATGCGCTGCCGAGACGATGGACTATGAACAAAACCGTACAGAACACCTTGGAAGCATGGGAAAGAAAGATACTTCGCAGAATATTTGGTGGAAAAGTAGTAGAGGGAGAATGGAGAATAATGCAGAAGTGTATCAGTGTATGCTAACCCTACAATAACAAAAGTGGTGAAAAAAACGTAGACTAGAATGGCTCGGCCATCTAGAAAGAATGCAAGGTAATAGACTAGTCAAGAATATTGCTTTAAGAGTACCTGAGGGCCAAAAAAAAGAGAAAGACCAAGAAAGAAATGGAGAGATATAGTGATGGAAGATGTCACAGAGATGGGAATCAGAGATTGGAAGCTGTTAGCTAAGAATAGAAAACGATGGAAATTAATCCATCCAGCAATGGGCCTAAAAGGCCTGTTAACGCTCTACATACATACATACCAAAATCTTTATTATCAGATGCTATGTATTTTCTACATTGTTATACGCGCAAATTAGAATATCTTTGCCATGTTATGAGAAATGAACAGAGATATGGCTTATTGCAACTTATTCTTCAGATCAAGGTATTTGGAAAGGGAGGATCAAGGAGAAGAAGAATATCTTGCCTTTAAAACATAAGGAAGTAATTTAATACGTCTATAAAAGGACTATTTTGAATAGCTGCAAGTAAAGTTAGGATAGCTATGTTGAACAGCAGCTAACAATTCTAATAACTGGATAATAATTTGTTTTTATAGTAGCTAATTTTGATTTGCACAAAGTAGATTTACGTTTAGTATGTTGCAAATATCAATACTATAAATGAAACGACACAAGCGTATCCCTTTTCACTGTCATTGACAAATACATGAAACTCTAAGATGGAGACAAAGAAATATTCAAAAAAAAAACGAGGAATTTTATCTTTGAAATAAGAGATAATTTGATCTTATATTCCTCTTATACACTAATTATTTCCGATGAAGGCCGATCATATCATTTAAGAAATGTTGCCCAATGATGATAGATTAAATGTTAAGGAAAAAAGGTAATAGGTGTTAAGTAACAGGTAACAGTAACAGTAAGGATCATAAATTCGAGCTTATTCGGATAAAACAATCTTTTGGTACAAGGAATGTCCTGCAATTTGACTGAAAATTGAAAGACATCAAACTATCCAACCCACTACAAACCAAGGATTTTTAATGAAGGACCATTTGATTTTGGATCAAAATTAATGAAATGAGGAGTAATTTCCAATTCAAGAAATTGGAATAGCATTTCATATCATAGTAACATTCTAACACCATTTTTAAATAAAAAAGGTACCAACATAAATGAAATTTCCATAAAAAATAATTAAAATGTTTTCACTTGTAAGTGTCTGATTGATGTATAGTTAATAACTTTGACTTACTAGTGATATATCCACTGGTTAACCATATATCCTCAGTCGATTTAAGGCAGCTAAACAGTTGCGGATATTAGAATAATTAAATGAGTTAAAACCCAAAATTTAAATTGTAATTTTTACGCGCTATCTCAGAGTATCCATTTTATGACTTTTATTAAGGTACACTCATAAGGTTGATAAATAAAATATTTTATTCACATTTCATATTTACATTAATAAAATAGTTATTTTATAGCAATACTAATATGAATAAGCAATATTATAAGTAGTATAAGCAATATCAATGTATCATTTTTAATTTTCATCGTAGAAATTAAATAATGGACCAGATAACCTCCCACACATCAACATGAGATCTCAAGTCGTATGTCAGTGATTTAAAGTGGGAGATCGTGTCGGAAAGTTTGTGTAGCGTCATCCTCCCTTTTGTAGAGATCGCAATATAAGTTGAAGGGAGAAGTTAAGACCGGCTTAGCAAGGGTTGATTGATGCCATCTAATGTCGAGAACGACTAATATCGATGAAAATATTCCGTTCCCCTCTTTATGCTCCTACCATTTCTCTTGTGAAATTAATGGCGGTCTCGTGTTAAAATTCAGATGCTGAAGATGATATTTGGAAAGAAGATGTGTACTAATGATTGGATTATGTACAGGGAATTTGCAAATATCATTATTAATGTTTTTAACACATAATTGATTTATCGTTTTTAGAAACCTTCCTCAGTAAAATTATTGCCTGTTTATATTAAATTTAGAAGCACCTTTTTAGATTATAAAATAAGAGCTTTAGGAACGTAATTTTATTATTAAGAGAGATTATTTTATTATTATTAACTATTAAGAGAGTCAAAAGCCTATCAACTACAATATGTAAATTAAATTTTTCGGTATTTTTACAGACTTTTTATTTGTAAATTTAAAAATATAAATGAACAGAAAAAAATGAAAATGTTTTTAATAAAAACAAAAGAGACTTAAAGGGAGTAAGTACGATTAGTATTTTCATGTCAATTCTATAATAGTAAAAGATTTCTAGCAAGATAAAATAAGGAATTATGCAAATAGTCAATTACATTTTTTATGGCTTCACGTGCATTTTTTAGAGAACGCGCTTTAATTTTTGAAGTTATACTTCTATACGCGCGCTCCACGTTGGAAATTTGTATGGGAGTGAATCTGTGAAATCATTACATATGTAAGATAATGAGTAAGAGAGAGACAGAAGATATGTTTTCTCTCTCTTCCTCTCTCGAATATAAAATTGTTCCTGTTGTATATATAATTTAATTTTATATATATATATATATATATATATATATATATATATATATATATATATATATATTATATAAAGATATATATACATATAATATTATACATATAATAAAATATTTATTAATATTATTATTTATGTGATATGTTTTGTATTATTTATTAAATGTTCATAATTATATTAGTCTTTTGTATTTCAAAATAATAATCTCAATAAATGCATACATCACTGTATGATCCAGAACTGTCAATTTTAAAATATCTTTGTGTCATGTCCTCGGTAGTATAGTAGTCAGTATCCCCGCCTGTCACGCGGGAGACCGGGGTTCGATTCCCAGTCGGGAAGGAGTTTTTTATTAATATTATTACATTATTGTCATTTTTAAATACTTATAAATATTGCAGTTTAATTTGTATTGTATTATTATATTAATAACAAAATAAACAATGAATTTTACTGCAGAGTATGTGTAAAAAAATTTTTGCATTCAACTCCTTTCATACATATATGAAAATAAAAAAATATATTTTCATCAAAATATTGATTCAATCCTTCATTGTTAGTAAGTTGTTATTAATTCTGTTTCTCTTTCTGCTATGTCTTACCTATAGAATTACATATGGAATGATTGTGCAGATTGACTCCCAAATAAATTTGTAACGGCGAATGCGTGTATAGAAGTGTAACTTCCACCGGCAGTCCCACTGGACTGCCACACCCCTTTTTTTTAATAAGCTTCAGTTTAAGTTTGTGGGGTTGCCTCTCTTGTTTCCCAGCTGCCATGTCCTGTAATTGCCCTTGTTTCTATATCTTGTAAACTACTAGCCCTATGGAAAATTTTATCAGACAATATTTGTAGAAAATTAAATTGCCTACAGTTTTATTATGGTAAAATCAAAATTAACAAAATATTCTTGAACAAATTTTCTTTTTGGCCTTAACTCTTTTCTCTCGTTATTATTTAATAAAAGGATGCCAGTGCAATATTATAGAGGAATTAACAATTTTTTCTGGGTTTTACAGGACTCCAAAGTTGACCGGTTTCTTAATTTTTGCCCACTGTCGTTGCCTAACCTTTTTTGTATATCTTTTTTTATCGTGGAAATAAAGATGATTCTCTAACAGCGTGAGATACAAACGATTGGCCAAGACAATGACAAAAATTACATTAAACTTATCACCGCTTTCGCCAACACAAGATGCAGCTCGTTTCTACAGTGTTAAAGTTTGCCATCAAGAAACATTGCGATTATAAAGATTGAGAATTTAAAAAGCATTAAAAAATTTTGACACCAATCAACACTCAAGCATCCCCCGAACTGTGAAAGTATGTATGGTTGCCGACAAGTAGGCCTAAAATGTTTTACGGTGTGCCACAATTGTGTTGGTAAGACCTACAGTGACATCATAGAAATATTAAAATTAATCAAAAAATCTGAAGAATATTCGAAGATAAATTTCCCACAATGACACCAATTTTAACTTTCGTTTATGCGCAAACATTCATCTTTGATACTGAATTAGATACAGAACCGCAGCCTGGATGATTAAAGAAAATGAAAAAATCATAGCTGAAAAACAACTGTTTGAATATAAAATTATACTCAATATTATTTTGCCTGAAAATTGTTAGTGAATTGAGTCTAATGGTAATACCACTTCAAAACACATGACTCCATACTCTACCTTATAGGTTGTGGTGAACAAATTTGATATTAAACTATTAATAACATAGGAATAATATTAACAACATTTCTTCTAAATGTGCCTATCTTCTAGAGATATTGGCGACTACATAAACCCATCTTATTCTATTCACAACAGCTCGAAATAAATTAGTTGACGTTAGACCAGTCCACTTTCTAAGATTAGCCAGCCAGGATATACTTACCCTTAATCTTTCTTTGAAGACAAAACTGTAAAAGTCGGTATTTATTATTACGCATGATATGGCCGAAGTAAGCCAACGTACCCTCAACATATATCGGTAGCACTACATTTCAAATGCATCTAATCGTTTTATGACATCTTCTGTAAGGCTCCAGCTTTCTACTCAATAGAGGACACTAAAGACGTAACATCTAATATTTCTTATGCGTATATTGATAGTTAAAGATAAGTTACAGAGAATCTTCCTAAGGCTGTTAAAAGAGCTTCTGGCTTTTTCAATACTAGTTTTTATTTTGTAGTTGTGATCACAAGTATCCTTAATATTGCAGCCCAAATAGCATATCTTTTCCACTCTTTCTAACGGTGTATCGGTGTAACAGTGTAATGGTGTAATAAAAAATATATAATCAAAAACTAAGCCTAATGGTTCGTTTTTATCGTATTATTATGAGTATTCAAAAAAATTGCTCAATCTTGGAGCGCTGTAGAACCCAGAAAAATAAATGAAATTTTACAAATTTATAGGGAAAAATATTAGTTGCAAAATTCTGTATAATATGGCTATTATTTTATTGTAAAATGATTAGGAAAAAAGTATATAAAAATAGTCCGAAGAAAAAATATGTTCAAACATTTTTAGTTATTTTAGTTATTAACTTTTGATTTTTTATTTTACGATTAAAAATATTATAAAGACAGTTTTAGATAACTTATTTTACTACAAATAATTTTTAATAACATTTTCTGTAATGTTGTTTATTTACGAGATACAGCGCGAAAACCCTTGCACCCCCTATTCCAAGAGGGCAAGAATATCCAAGAACCCTGTTTAATACAGAAAAACTAATGATGTTAAAAAAAAATTGTAGTAAAAATTACTTTATGAAAACCCCTCTATAATATTGATTTGAAGTTTTTTTTTTGTAATATGACCAGAAAAAAAGTTGAAAGCCCCAAAAGAAAATTTGTTCAAAAATTTTTAGATAATTTTATTTGTAATTTTTATATTTTCAATTTTTCAATATAAATTATTAGAAAGAAAGTTGTAGAAAATTTAATTTGTTAAAAATAATCTTTAATAAAATTAATTTTTTGTAAGACTGCTAATTTACGAGATATAGCACGAAAACCTTGTGTCCTCATTTTTTAAAACGATTACAATCTCACAAACTTGAACTTAAGCTTATATTAACCTTATATTAAAATAAACAGTCCTATTAAGTTTACGTTTATGTACCTACAAACTTAACGACTGTCAATATGTATATATTATACTCTCAAAAGAAAAACAATGTAACTAAAATTAAGATTATTTAATAAAGAAGATAGTTTTTAGCTTACGTAAAATTTTGTAATATGTTAGTATTTTCAAATATTTATATTTTTTATTACGGAAACAATCTTAATATAAAACAACTGGCACTAAATCTAAAATAGTTAATTCAGTAGATACTCTTATGACTCTACAAATCATATCTATCATCTCTTTCATCGCGGCAAAATGAAATTTTCATTGTAAAGTAAATGGATTTGGGTTTAAAACGATTCTAAAAAACTTTTCCATGGAAATATATCACAAATCCGCAGTCTGCGGCCATGACTTTCGAAGATATACTGCGCTTTCATAAAAAAAAAACAGAGAAAAAAACGTCCACTCTCTATGCAGTGAATCATTCTTTTCGGCATAGCCATAGCCAGGGCATAAATTGAAACATTTGAACACGTTAAATGGAAATGTCCTCGCAAATTTTCGAGAGGCAGGATTTTAATTAAATTGCCCTCCGCGCGCACTGAGATACCTACAAAATATTCGCAGGATGTTACTGAAGACATAATTGTTAGACTCGCGAGGCTCTCACTTTAAGAGTAGACATTTGGAATGAGCTTTGGTATTTACGTAAGTTTAAATTGCACAGACGAAGTAAAAAAATGTGTATTATAAAAGAATTTATTTATAAGATATAGGTAAAAAGAGAAAAAACATTTTTAAGAGGTTTATTAACCATGAGGTTCTTTGTTTTCTGTCAATTTCTTAATTTCTAGTTTGCCTTTCATCAGTTGAAGTGGAAGATATCTATTTCCTCTCATTACCTTACCGCATTATTTTTACTTTCTCTTCTAGATAGTAAGTATTAGTTCACACGTGGTTTTTGCACAATGCTCAATATTCGTTTGTTTGTCGTTTAATTTAAATCTGTAACCTTCCTGTTGGTTAAAAATTCCTCATTTTACTTTATTTTTCAAGGTAAAAACAGATTATACAAACTTAAATATCTGACTGAACTATAAATGTAGGACTTAAATATAAACACGAAATTCTACAGAATAAATATAAATTTATTACCGCCTGTATTGATAAATTTGTATGATATAGTACCAGGGATAAAACAACGATGGATCGAGGAGTCAGAGATGAAAACAGTAAACTTCTGAACGACTTCTGCAAAAAAATGAATTACTATTTATTGATTATAACGTGAAAGTTCAGCGTTTTTTAATCATATTTCAAATGACAAATACTTGTCGGTAAAACGCAAAATCAAAATTTCCTGTAATAGGTTTTGAAAATTTAGGCTCTATCCACAGAAAACAGTAAATGAAAGTGATACATGTTATTGATCTGATGAGAATCGTTGAGAATGATTGCAAAACTCGCACAAAGGTTATTAAGTTAACAGCTTTTTAGAAACTGACTTCATTTGCGGCAAAATTCATACAAGAGCTGCATACTTTTTCTTTTAAACGCATTTTAATTTTTATCGATAAGAGGCTCTGATCAAAAGATATTGAATTTTTACCGACGAGTTGCGACAAATTTTATTTAAAACATTTTTTGTGATAGAACGCTTTATTCTACACAAAAAGTCTATTAAACACATTTCTGTAGATTCTGTAAACAAACTATTTAAGTTCTAAACTTGCAAGAGCTATATTTTTAACACGCAACCTACTTTTATATTTCCTAAGAGTAACCTTAGAATATGTTACTTTTAACTGTTTCATAGCCATTTTTTGGCTATGAAAACAGAATTTTTAAACAAAAAAAAAACGAGTAATGAGGAATATGAGGATATTTGCAAAAGTAGAGTATAGGGAACGTTGTAAATCTCTATTTTTGGATTTATGTATTGTGTCACTACCTTCACTCTATGGTCTATGGCAGCGTTTCCCAAACTTATTTTTTCGCGTATCGGTTATTTTTGTCCTTATCTTTCGTGACCCACTAATTATTTGCATACCCTGTTGTGTGTGCACAAGAAAACATACTTAAATATTTATTATAGTTTTGTATATTTTAATAAAGAATCATTAACTCAAACAAAAATGTAATATAACAAAATAAAAACCAAATACTCTATTAATGAGAAGTCTGTAGTTGTTTCTGGTTAACTAAAAACTTCATGTTTGAAGGAAAAGCAAGTTGTTAATTTTATCCTCAGGTCCGGTTTGACTTCCAAATGGTTCCTATATTTATATATTACTATTTATTTTTAAGGAAAATCGATGTTGAAAACCCTGCCTCACACTTATAGGTCGTAACAAAAGGAATTAGAAACTTTATCGCTTTTTCTGCTAAAACTGGGTAGTCCTGACGGCAAGACAGCCAAACATATATTAGTGGTAGTTTGTGAAATATATCTTTGAAAGCCCTATCACACGATAGTTTAATTACTGACTCAATATCTAAATCCGGAAGTCCTGTCTCTGATTCTACATCAATTGTAAATGAATTTCCTTATTCATGCCTTGTCTCTGTGGGTGGGGAAAAAAATATTACATTATTTAATGCCAAATCTAAATTGTTCAAGAAGTCAAAAATATTACAAAGATTGACATCAATTGACATCATGAAAACTATCTTTAAATTGAAATATTGCATCATTAGCCATTGGTTGATATTATTCTAAGAATATTGAACTTTCTTCCATCAATTCAATAAGTCTTTTAAAAATATTCCCTTTTGATAAAACGTTCAGTTTCCATTTTTTTACACAAAGCAGAGAACACTCGTTCAGTGGGCGAGATTTTATGACGTTTATAAATTTTACACACTCCTACATAGATTCGATTCAAAGTAGTGGCATTTTTTACATCTAATGCCTCTCTATGGATGCTAAAATGCACCCAAACAAATTCTGGTGCTACGGCTTTGATCCTCGGAAAAATCCCACTACAAGAAATATTTCTTCAGCCGTTACAAATTAGAAATTCTTCCTAAAACATTCTAAACACATTAGATTAGCATTCTTTTATATATCTGTACTGTCATCAACTTGCAAGGAAAAATAGTTACACTCTTTTAAGTGAACCATAATAGTTTCTTCAATATTATCTGTCATCTCCACAATCCTACGCTTCACTGTGTTATTTGATAGAGCCAACGAATTCACTTTCTTTTCCTGCTTTTTATCACATATCCGAGATGCTACTATTTTCATTGCTGGAACTATTAATTTCTCGCCAATTGTGTGGGGAAAACCGGTTTCAACAATTAATTTTGATATTTCATAAGAGGACAGTACAAGGTTTTTAGATTAAGCGTCCTGAGAAAAATTCAAAGATATAGACTTTTTGGTAGCTATTAATTTTCTCTTGTTATTTATAAAATCTATTGGCTTACCAATGTCTTCCTGGTGCTTTAATTCCAAGTGCCGCTTTAATTTTGAAGGTTTCATAGACTCATTTAAAAGTACAGCGTAACAAATAACACATAATGGTTTGTCATCAGTACCCTTTATAAAACCGAACTGTAAGTAATCTTCAGAATATTGTATAGTCCAGGACTCCTTCTTCATTTTTGTGACAATTTTAGACTGCGCATCGAGCGGCCGTTTGTAATTAATTACTACTCGTACCTGCCTCTACTCAGATTAATTTTCTAAATACATTTTGTTGAAATTGATCTTGATCCTCTGTGTTTAAGATGATATGATCTTCTTCTTAAAGTGCCTATCCGTTCCGGATGTTGGCGATCATCACAGCTATCTTTACTTTATTTATTGCAGCGCGGAACAGTTCAGTGGTAGTCGTGTTATACCACTTTCGTAAATTTTGAAACCAGGAAATGCGTCTTCTTCCCGGTCCTCTCTTACCATTTACTTTCCCTTGGAGAATCAGCTGGAGAAGGCCGTAACGTTCTGGATTTCTCATTACATGTCCTAGATATTCCAACTATTTAGTTTTGACGGTCATGAGAATTTCACATTCTTTCCCCATTCTACGCAGGACCTCCACATTAGTAACTCTGTCAACCCAGGATATACGTAAGATGCGCCTATAACACCACATTTCGAAAGCTTCGAGCCGATTCATAGATGCAACAGTCAGTGTCCATGCTTCCATTCCGTAGAGCAGAACTGTGAATATGTAGCAGTTCAATAGACGGCATTTTGTTTTTAATGATATGTCTCGACTGTTGAAAATGGTTCTCATTCTAACGAATGCTGCTTTTGCTTTTATTATTCGCTGTTTAATTTCTGTTGAGTGGTCCTATTGGCTATTTAAATTGGTGCCTAGATATGTATATTGCTCGACTCTTTCGATATTCTGTTGGTTGATTGTAAGTTGAGCGTTTAGTATTGGTTTTTTACTAATTGTCATGACAAGATGACAATATGATATGATATCGATATAAAACTTATAGACGCAACAATAAATCGAAAAACTTGTTAGTATATTAAAATTTACTTAGTAAAAAAGATTGCAATTATAAAAAAATAGGTAGAAGGGTATTAAAAAGCTTAAGTAACGAAAAAATTAATTTTAAAGTTAAAAATAAAACGAAAAGATTATAAATCGATCGAATAAAAAAAATCTGAAAGAGTGTAAAATATTTACTTGGATTTTAAAAAGTAATTGAGATTCCATAAACATAGAACCATTTAGAGCTAAACACATAGAGAAAAAATAAAACATATTACAAGGCAAAAATTAAAGCAAATAGTACAAAATCCAAACCAAACCATGTTGATTAAAACTGCGTATTTCAAATCTTACCGCACATAAAATTTACATCATTTAAAAACCAGTTAAAATATTTCATATTTTTTATTTCGATTTGTTTTGCCAATTCTTAACGACTTGCCTAACACCAATTCTTAGCGGTAAAAGAATACTAACAAAAACAAAATAACAAATATGTATATTTTGAATAAATCTCATTAAACTTTCAGAGATTTTAATTCAATAATTTAAATTTTACATAAATTTAGTTACATATGGTAAAAAATAACTTAAAGTAACTTCTGGCTGTATTAACTTTATTACTTTAAAATCCAAAGACGAATTCCGAACCAATTTCATATTCAGCATAAAAGTTTTAATATGCAAATTTATCCTATTTCCCAATGAAAACTGTATCTATCAAGGAATTTGTTCTACGACGATAAAAATCGGAGAAGAGTGTCGTTATCATGCGGAAAATGTCACTCAGGCGGGTCTGACGCTAGAATTAAAAAAATATGCAAATATTCCGTAGAATTACAGTTCCATGTTCCATTTCGCGAAGGAGAAGTCCCGAGATTTTCGTTTTTCGTGAGGATATTGCCTTTTATATCGATGCTTCTAATCTCTTGCTTTAAAATTTCAAATTCAAATTCAGCATTTCTTTGGTCGTCCTTTATAAATTTTACCATACCGGGATTGGTCAATGGCGTACCAATAATTGGCTGTATTTTTTCTGTTTCATTTGTTACTTACATAGTGTTAATTTGTTTTACTTCCTTTTATACAATTTTTTTCAAGAAGAAATGGCCAAACGCTAACACATTAGCTCATTTATAATACTCTAAGGTTTCTTTTATGTTTTATAGTACATTAAAATTTAATAAATTGACCATAAAACAATCGATTTAAGAAAACTGAAGATCTTCAACAAAGTTGAACTACAACAATTAAAATATTTTGGAAATCATCATTCAAGAAAAGGCTGAGGACCACAAGGAAGAGTTTTTACAAGTTGGAGTGACCAAATTACATAAATCTCCAAAACACTCATGCATGAGTTAAATAAATAACTAGAAACAGAAATCTTTGAAGATGGACTATACACTCAAGATATCACGATGATCACAATATATTCACTCCTGTGAAGTTAATACGAAAGAGAAAATTAAATTCATGTGAAAATCACCTGAATACAAATGAATCAGATTGAACAACTCAGGATAAAATCTTAAGTTCTTAGAATTCTTTTAGGTACAAGCAGAAAATTATTAAATGCAGTTAAAACAAGCAAGTATAAATTACTTTTGTTCCAAAGCTGCAGTGAAAAGGACAAAAGAGAATAATCCAGTTAAAAGATGCAGATTGTAGTATCTAGAGAAAAGAAACGCTTTTTTTGTATGCTTATTAAATAGGTCTAAGAAATAAAATATTTCCGCGATCAATTAGCAGACAAACTTAGACATATTCCATCAGAGGAGATATCCCAATTTAATTCACATGTGGTTTAATCCCCAAGGGGCTACAAAGGCATAGGGAGCAATATGTTTTGGAATAAGAAATGATTATGAAGGTAATATGTTAAAAATCGTAGTAGCACTAGACTGTAAACATATTTTTTCGCCATAAAAAGATGCCATCAAAATATCAAACAAATAAATTTGCACAGTTGCTTTAAAAAATAAAAATAGTTGGACAGTTGGACCAAATCTTATCCTTTTGATTTATGGGCCGCTAGGATAAATAATTTGGTTAAAAGTTTCTGTTTAATAAGTACATTTTTCCATAAACAATGATAATTTTCAATAATTTACTAACTACTGGTTCATAAAATTACTTAACTGTACCACAAAAAGTGGGAGAAAGTATCTTATAGAATTAGATTCTTTTTCCTTGATACATTCCGTAAAATGTATATTCTCAAAAAATCCATTAGTTTAAAAAATACACAACATCTGTAACCAACTATATTCTACTAACATAACAGTCACAATGATCTGGACTAGATACTAGAGCAGGAAGTTCTTCTGATTCTGATCTGATTTTTAAAATATGTTAACAAATCCTAATATTTTCTTTTAATTAATTTGCACCATAATTTGGTTAATATAGTAAAATAAGAATAGGTTTTTTACTGTTTATTTGTTATGCGTTAAACAAAAACACATTTTTGGGTAAATTAGGTAAACTTTATTTCATATTTTCTGCTTAATCTGTGACAGCAATTTTCCATTCTCCTTTATGTCGACTAGTCGTGAATGACAGTCGTGCTTTCGTTCGCGTACTTTATTTTCTTTAGCTGTCAGGCGACTTAATATTCCGTGATTAGTTCTTTTTTGTCTTCCAGCTAATATCTTGCCGTGTATACCGTTATAAACGCAGCACTAAAAGCGACAACACCACGTTACTCTTTTGTTTAGAGCTCAAGTCACTTCCTGCCTTTAATTTGCCCTTTAAACTAATAATTTCCAGCACTTAGATGTTGTCGACAACTTGGGATTCTGTCTTTTACACCGAGCTATGTATAATTAAAACGGAGTTCTAAGGAGACTTAATTTTAGCTAAAGCGGAGTAGTTAATGAGAAATGGTATAGAGAAGCGCCCTCTATGCTAAGGGCTGTTCCCTAATTTCGCAGGGGGTGCTACATGCAGGGGCGGGCTGTGAGAAAAGTACGTGAATTAACGACTTAAACTCATCGATTACAGCACTTAAGGTTTGGGAATATTGTTTAGGGGGGTTCGCGATTCTAACGATTTAATCTGATAATACTCGTAAATATGTGTTGGAGATAGTCTCGAAGCTAAATCAAGTTCTTAGGAAATACATAAATTATGATAGAATGTAAATATAATTGTCAGAATTTTGTTATTTGATTTAAATGTCTTATTCTTCTTCATTGGAGAAACATTCAAGGAAAAGGAGTAAAATGAACGACTTTATGAAAAAACAAAGAAACTAACCATAAATATGCAACATAGAACAATACCAAACAAATTAAAAGAAAAAATAAAAATCAACACTATCCCAAAGAAATTCGAAAACTTTTTCAAAACTAAAGAAAAGCAGGAAAATATGGCAAAAATTAGAGCTGCAGAAAAACAAAATTTAGTTAACAGTTAACAAGCGAAATATATAAAATCAAAAATTAATCAATAAACCAATAACTAAACGATCTGACAGATGATCAAACTACTAATATATTGTGTACATATATGTACGTATATTGTGTACGTATATGTACAAAAAGAATAAATAGACTACAAACATAATAGACAAACAAAATAGGCAACAATATCTTCCGATTAAAAACAAAATAAAAAGCAAATCTGTGTTATTAGAAAATGTATTCTAAAATCACGAAATGAAAAATAATGATGAGAGTCTGAACCCATTGTAAACAATACTGATCCATGAATAATAAAGCCAACTAGGTCTAAAGAAGCTACCATAGTAATCAAAAATAATATCAATCCAAAAACCGTTCTGGGATTTGACTTAATGCCAGAACAGCAGAAATACTACAACAATAACTTAGGATGGTCATCGTAAAACACACAAATCTTATGCTGAATGCAGCATTCAGGCTACAATATGTATCAACAAAGTGGAAACCAGTTGAACTGGATATGATTCCCAAACCCCTGAATGTTATCTCCCTTTAATGATAAAGCTACATTCGGAGAGAAAAGTCAACGTCGTTTAAACGATATGCCATTTAACCCCTCTTCGTTTATTTTATCCTTTACTTACCATTTAACTATCATAAATAATCCATTTAAACACCATGTACACCGACTTTATTTAGAATACTCCTGAAGATAAGTATATCAATCAAATCGATTATATGTCCACTAATATTCGGCGAAGATACTTAATCCAAACATTTCGATCATATCCTGGAGCGATATGTGGATCAGATCAAACTCTCCTCGGAAACTAAGGCTTAAACTTAAAGACAAAAAGTAGATAAAACTGAGAAAAAAGGACTATCTTCACCAAGAAGTGCAACAAACTATACCCTCTATTTCTAAGGGTACATCACAAGAAATATGGAAGACCATTAAGAATTGTGTAATAACAAAAATTAATTGCCTTAAACTTAATAATCCTGTGAAATAAAAACACTAGATAACAGATGATAAAAAGTAGTTAAGAATAAAAAGAATCTTTGTTAAAGTGGTGTACATCGACAAAGGAAAAAAGCTAGTTAAAGAAATCTTCACGAAGAAATAAGACGAGGATGCAAGTCTGATAAACAAAAATACTATCACAATATATGTAAAGAAATTGAGAGCTAACATCAAAACAATGAGCTGCGAGATCTATTTAGAAAACTTCTTCTTCGTATAATGGCGCTAAAACTCTTTGTCGATCAGGCCTGCTTAATAATGTTCTTCCATTTTGCCCTGTCTTATATTTTCTTCGCCACCGCCTGATGTTCATCGTTTTAGGATCTTTCTCCATATCATATATCTACTTTTTACGAGACCTTATTCTTGTCCTATTTCCTTGGGGTTTCTATCTCTGGATTACTTTTACAGCTCAATTATCTGACATTCTCTCTAAGTACCCAAGCTATTTAGAAAACTACGCTACATAAAAAGAGACTTTAAAGCTAGAACTGGGGCTATTCAAGATCACACAGGAACTTTGATAACCAACAGAGAAGATAAAAAGAGGAATTTATATAAAGATGACTAATGCCAGGAACTTGTTCACTGAAGAAATGAAAAAAGAACCTAATACACTCAAAAATATAATAAGACTGGCGATCGTTAAACTCAAATATACCAAAGCACCAGGTTTAGATATTAGAACAGTAGATATGCTCAAAGCGACGGAAAAAATCACAATAAAATTGCTTCACTTGCTCTGTAACAGTATATGACATTTTAAGTAATGAATAAATGAATAATTTTAAGTAATGGTCTTACAACTAGACAACATCTACAATAACGACAATACAAAACTCAGATGTCATTCAGCAAAAGTCGTTGTAGAAAAGATTGCTAAAATATGGAAGGGATCTCAAAATTAACGATCTCTAAAAATGAGATTGATCAACTGATTAATATTTACAATACTGATATACGAATGTAAATTTAATACCCTAAGATAAGCGAACAGAAGAAATATAGACGCCACTGCAATGTTTTGTTAGAAAAAAAATGTTTTGAACGAATTTTGTGGACCGAACACAGGACAAGTTGTTCAATTTAAAATCAGCTAGAGATTTTAGTCCATATTTCCGAGGTTGATTAGATATGTGAAACCTACATTCACCGTGAAAACCTATCAGCATTTTGTCGATACAACACAATTCTTCTATATAAGAACAGTCTTGGCATTTTTTACAAAACTCTAAAATAACTAAGACACTGCTGCAGTTCGATCATTAGTTTTACGTTCTTTTCGATTATCTGCATTATCTAACCTAAAACAAAAGCAATAAAATATTTACACTAATTATTCAGTCAACAAACATTAGACATGAAAGCAACACATATACGTTGTTCAAAGACATAATGGATCTAAATATGTCTCGTCCCGTTCCATCTGTTGTAAATATTTCTTGCAAATCTTCATCATTTGACTTGAAAACTGCAGAGTAATACAAGATAGCGAGAAAGGCTCTAAATCCTTCGTTTGTTAGTTCTCTTAAATCTGTTCTATCAGTATTTCTAAATTTATCTTGATATAACAATATCTTTTTATTTGTCCGTACAATCATTTCGTTTTCCATATCTTCTGTGAAAATAAGGCTCTACCACAGTTTGCAGGTCCTTATAAGCCCGGAAGAATTTTAAGCATATTGTGTTTTTTGTTCTACTATTTAAATCTGAATTGGCCGGAATAGAAGAACACTTGTATCCATTTTTACCAAAATAAAACTTTCCATTTGTTGTTTCTGGCCCTCTTTTTCTTCACCTATAGCCTAACTTTCTTTTGTTTCAGCATTGTCTCCTGACCTTCCATCTCAGAATCAGAGTTATATTCACTCTCCGGAGAAAAATCTTTGTCGTTGTAGTCCTCATGATCACTTAACTCGCTTTCTAATTTTTTATACCACTGCCTTACACTTTCATCAAAATTAGGCTGTCCGAAATACACTCTTTTAGAAAAATTTGCCGTTTTAGAAATAAAACACTATTAGCGTTTTGGTACCACACAGACTCCAACTGAACTTTACCGCTGGCTATTCAGAGAAATACTGAATCACAGTTGACGTGCGTATCGGAGTGGCTTACAAGTGTACCAACTTAAAGGTAGATGGCGCGGCCAGACATAAATGCTAAATTTGCAGGTGTTACATGGATTTAAAAAGTACTTGGGGTCTGCCTGATCCCACACCACCAGTTGAGGGTTCAAATAAATAAATAGAAACAGAGATAAAACATAATGACGGTATTAGATTTTTGTTTCGATACAGGGGCAACAGCAAGCCACCTATACGTACTGCTCTATAGCCACTGCTCTGAATCGAAACAAAATATATCCCGTCGTAGACCAATAGTAATCAAAATAACTATTTACGGACGTAACTACGCTACCTAATAACAAAAAGAGAAATCATACGATTTCTACGTGGCGAAACCGGATTCAAATTTTTACCACTGTGCTTTCTAAAACTTGCAAAGCAAACAGCTTGATAAATTACTTGGCAAGGGAATCTAAAAATTGCATTCCACCTGCCGTTCATCATGGTCAAAATTCGTAGTGAATTCAGTTTCTGCTTTGCTTTGCAAGCTTTAGAAAGCACAGTGGTAAAAATTTAAACTTTTTTTGTTATTAGATGGCGTAATTACGTACGTAAATAGTTATTTTGATAACTATTGGTCTACGACGGGATAGATTTTGTTTCGATTCAGAGCAGTGGCTATACCGCTCTGAGGAGACCTAAAGAGGTCGAAATACGTATAAGCAGCTTGCCGCTGCCCTGTATCGAAACAAAAATTTAATACCGTCATTATGTTTTATTTCTTTACTCCGTTTGGAGTGCCAGAAACTGAATTCACTATGAAATTTGACCATGAAAAACGGCAGGTGGAATGCAATTTTTAGATTCCCTTGCCGAGAAATTTATCAAGCTGTTTACTTTGCAAGTTTTAAAAAGCACAGAGGAAAAAATTTGAATTCGGTTTCACCAGGTAGAAATCGTATGATTTCTCTTTTTGTTAGAAACAGAGATCTTTGGAGAAAAACAATAGTCGACATCACAGACCACCACATTCCCTCAAGGGTTAAGGACTGTAGAGATATAATATATTTATATATATAATATAGTGCTTTTTTTATTTTTCCCCAATGTTTCCCAATTTCTCACAGTTTGTTTAATAATAATTTGATAGAAGATGTTTTTAAAATCTATGAATGTATTATGTGCTTGTAGCCTAAATTATTCATGTTTTTATTAAATTTTTTGATAATAAAAGCATTGTCAATAGCAGGCCATTTTTTAAACCGTATTATTTTTTCATACAACGGTCAATTCCATACAATTTGTCCAAGATATTTTTCTTACGACTGGTACGGTTAGAGCCCAGTGTCGAATCAAAATTAGGTTAAATAAAATATCCCTACAAATACACCCCTGTCAACTAGTAATGCCTTCTAACACTTTAAGGGCAAAAGAGGTGTCACAAGACATTAAAAAAGACCATTTAGTAATGTGCGAGAATTGTTGCCGGAGTCTTCAAAGAGCCTTAATGAATATCTTGATTATAATTAGAGGAATGCTGTAAAGGGCTGATGTATTATTATGTCGAAAAGGGCTGAAAAGTTTCGAAATGAGGTGTTGTCTCGCTGTTCTCTCCTTTCGCAAAATATGTTTATTAATTGAATTAAAGTGCGTATTTGTGTAAATAACAGCCCTTTGTATGTTCTCCATTTGAGTAATTGCCATAACCGGTGAGTAAATTATACAAAAAAATTTTGTATGAAAACTAAATTGTAAGAATAGAGGTAATTTGTTCTCGATGTAAAAATAAATTGGCTAACCGAAAACATAAAAGCAACACTAAAAACCTCTAGTTTCATTTAATGCCTTTACAAATCGGCAGAAATTTCAAAAACAATACGCGGAGATTACAGAACGTTCTGGAAAAAAACACGTCATGCTCAATTTAACGTTTCCAATCGCTGACGATATTTTTTTGGAATTGCAGACGTGGCTGTACGGTTATTTTGACAGCGAAAAACACTAAAAGCAAAAACGAGTAACCATCTAATGTTCGGAAATTCGCGAATTGTGAAACAGATCACGCATTTCTACACGGTAATTAAATTGTTTTGGTTAGCGTTTCGCTGACACTTTCCCGAATATTAAAAGCATATACAATGACATTCACATCCGTAAATATCAATGATAAAGCTATATACCTGTCGTGTTGAAGTTAAAGACGTGTTTCATAGAAATTAAAATATAATTAAAAAAATTCGAAATTTAAAAAATATCAAATCGAAATTCGACTGTAAATATTTTAAAAATTCAACTATACATATTATAAGATCAAAATAAAGCGAATTCATAATACATTTTTTCCTAATCCTAGAAATCTACATAATATTTACACAAACAATTTTCGTAGACATACAGAGATTGACTAAAAAAGCATTTGACAGAGTAAGGCTGGAGAAAGTTATTTACTTTTTATACAATAAACAAATTCTATTAGATTTCAAAGATATATACAAGGGCAAGAAATGCAGGCCAAGTTTGACAACTGACAAAGGAAATACACATAGAGACAAGTATAAGCCTGGGAGACTCCTTAAACCCTCTATTCTTTAATCTCAAAATGGATAATATAATAAAAGTTGTAAGATATCAAATACAGAAACTACGATCTTATGCCATATAGACGATTCAATATTAACAGTAAGGAACAAGAATGACTTACAAAGATTGGTCCATAAAAATAAAATAACGGTTTAGGTTTGCTTTCGTTACAGCCATCTTACCACCATTCCCTTGCCTTTCTCAGAGCGAACTCATATATTATATTCTCATTGGCTCATAAATTTAACATAATGGCAAAGACTCTGAGATAGCGCGT
>NW_027313743.1:0-19837 GCF_040954645.1 Diabrotica undecimpunctata
CGCGCTATCTCAGAGTCAGAACCAGACAACATAGAAGAAGAAAAGGAAACAGATAGGAGAAAATTTTCTGAAAGGATAAATGGACAAGAAAAACATAAAGAAATCAATATGACGGTAGAGGATAAATCGAAAGCTCAAGAAAAAAATCAATCCGAAGAGGAAAAGAGACTAAAAAAAAAAGAAGAAGAGTTCGAAAAGAAAGCAGAAAAAAAAGGAAGTTATAAGCAGAAAAATGGATGGAGCCGAAACATGGTGCTCGGAATACCAGATAGAAATTAAAGATAAAAAAAAATAGAAGAAGAAATAACGGAAGAGGACAGAGAAGAAATGGCAATTATGGACGAGAATCCAGAATTTTGTGAAGAAGTAATACGGACAGTGAACACATGTGAACAAACTGAGGATGAAAGAAAAATAATATGTGGAGAAAACATGGAGAAGGAAATAGAGAAGATTTTAGAAAATTATGGAGATCTCATTAATGAAGAAAGCCGAGTGGCTAAAAATTATGAACATTCTTTTAAAGTTAAAAACTTAGAAAATTTTAAATCGAAAACATATCCAATCCCGTATAAATACAGGCAAAGCGTCGGACAGGAAATTGAAAATATGATCAAAGACAAGGTGATCGAAAGATGTGACTCTCCATATATCAACCCGATAGTATGCGTAAAAAAATCAAATGGTGATTTGCGATTATGTTTAGATGCAAGAAACATTAATTCGCACACAATCGCGCAATACGAAGCGCCTTTGAACATAGAAGCCATTTTTGGACGAATCACAGGATCACACATTTTCTCCAAAATCGATTTGAAACACAGTTTTTGGTTAATACCTTTGGCAGAAAAGTGTCGAAATTATACCGCTTTTTCTATAGACGGAGTGGTGTACCGATTTAGGGTAGTACCATTTGGACTACAAAGTGCATGCGCTGCTTTGGTTCGCGCATTACACACAATTTTAAATAGGCATGGAGAATTTGTTGTACATTACATAGATGATTTATTAATTTTCTCACCGGATATAACAAGCCATCTACGACATATTCATACTGTTCTCGAAGAACTTGATCAAGCCGGATTAAAATTAAATATTCAAAAGTGTCAGTTTTTCCAAAAAGAGGTATTGTATTTAGGATTCAAATTAGACACAAAAGGGATTTGTCTTGCAGAAGATAGAATTGAAGTCATAAACAACTACCCTAGGCCAACCAATTTAAAAACTTTGCGGGGATTTTTAGGAATGGTAAACTATTTCAAAAAGCTGATACCAGACCTCAGTACAAAAGAAATACCGCTAATAGCATTACTTAAGAAAAATGTCAGATGGAAATGGGGAACGGAACAAGAAATCGCTTTCAAAAATTTAAAAGGAGCGTTTTCCACAGCTGTAAGAGTGCACCACCCAAGATATGAGCAACCTTTCATTCTCAGGACCGATGCTTCCATAAAAAAATTTGCAGGGGTGTTATCACAGATACAAGACGATATAGAGGTGCCAATATGTTTGTTTCCCGTGTAACCAAAACGTATGAGAGAAAATACAGCGTTACTGAATTAGAGTTTGCCAGTGTGTTATTTTGTGTAAACAAATTACGTTTTTACCTACTTGGGGCAAGATTCACCATTGAAACGGACCACGCAGCGTTGATACACATAATGAAAAATAGGTTGGTAAATAATAGAATTCATAGGGGCATTCTTTTACTCCAAGAATATGATTTTGAATTTAAATATATCAAAGGAACGGACAATATTTTGGCTGATGCGTTGACGAGAGATGAACAATTCCGCAAAGAGGATCACAAAACTCTCCACGTAGGCATGAACATAATGAGAGAAGAAGCAGGCTTATTTTCGTTGGCCAAAATCAGGGAAAATCAGGAAGAATTGAATGAAAGAGAAAAGCAAAGGGCTGAACAAGAAAATAACCTATATTTTAAGAGGGTCGATGGTAAAGAACTCTTTGTAATCACGGAGCAAATGGCAAAAGAAGTTTTTTTAAAGTTACACTGTGACAACGGACATATTGGAAGTAGAAAGGTGTGGCTTATGTTCAGGGAGAACTACATTTGTCGACAGGACTATACAATAGCCAAAGAGGTGACTCGAAATTGTGTGACATGCCAAAAGTGTAAAAGTAGGAACTTTAAAAATGAAAACGTCACAAAAAACGTCGTAGCTCGGAAGAAACTGGATATTGTTGCTATTGATATGTTGAGCGATTTGATACCAACAACTCAAAGGAATAAACACATATTAGTTATGGTGGATCTTTTCTCAAAATATGTTAAATTGTACGCATGCAGAACCACAAAAGGAATTGAAATACTTAGGAAGATAGACAATTTTATAGAAACGGTGGGAAGACCAGACAATATTTTATTGGACAATGCGACATATTTTAGGAACGAACGTTTTAAAAGGGAATTAAGAGAGAGGGGCATCGATACAAAATTTATAAGCATCCGTCATCCACAGAGCAACCCATTGGAGCGTTTTATACAAGAAGTCACAAAATTTCTACGAATTGCCGCGGAAGAACATCATCGACATTGGGATAGAAAAGTGTTTGAGATCGAGACCTATTTGAATTGTGCTCCAAATACGGTTACCAAAGAGACGCCTTTATATATAATGAAAGGAACAATGCCTACAAGACCGTGGGAAGACACCGCCCCCAGACAATACGAAGAAGTGATCGAGTTGGTTCAAAGAAGATTGAGACGAAGTGGAGAGAAATATCTCCAAAGACAAGAAAGAACCCGAAGAAGAAGGCCGATCAAATTCCAGAAAGGAGATAAAGTCTTAGTGAAGGCACTGAGGGTGTCGAATTTACAAAATGGTATTTGTGCTAAATTGATGCCGATATTTGAAGGTCCATATAGGGTCAATACGGAAAATGGGGTAAATAGTTATGAATTAGCGCACATAGAGACAGGAAATATACGGGGTATTTTTAACATTCACGACATCTATCAATATCATGAATAGATTTTAATAACATAGTGAAATAATTTGATCCTAGAAAACTTTTGTCATTTTTAAAATTTAACAAAGAGTTTTCGGCAGATCAAATGGCGGGGATTTGTTATGATATGTAAAATCGAGAAAAATATTGGTTTGTTTAAAAATATTTCAAAATTCAATAACATCAAAATAATTCAGATAAGTAGGATAATATCCAACAAACATTTCGAAGAAGGAGAGTTATTAATTTCTTGAATTACCTGTACTAAACAAAATGTAAGCTTTACATAAATCATTTCTTTGTTATACTTGAGTGACCCGCATAAGTTTAAGTGAAAGCCAAAGAATTGAACGGGGTTTTTCAAAATCCATTAATGCAGTGATTAAAGACAATAGAAGGGATTATAGAAAGAGGTTTTTGTTAGTTTTTAAGATTTATTGAAAAATATTATTTGTAAATAAGTTTTAGGAAATTTATAATTATAGGTAAAAATTTGTTTGTTATCGAAATGAAAAAATGGGGGAATTGTGACGAGTTTTGATTGGCGGAGATTGAAAAAGGTGGGATAAGTATGTAGGAAAAAGTTTAGCGAGATTGAGGAGAGAGAAAAGATATAATCAGTTGATTTTCCAAGTCTGTAAGAGGAACAGGATTGTTCTCTGGTGGTTCCAAAGAAGTAGCAAGCAGTAGTGTTGAATGTTAGTGAGTTTTTTGTGGAGTTAGTGTGTATCTGACAGAAGCTGAAGCAGCAAAATATTGTAAGTCATATTTTCCTACTTATATTCCAAGAGTCATTGTTCAGGCCAACGAGAGATTCAGTTTATCGTAAAGAGAAGATATTCCAAGAGTCATTTTTCACTCGGGCCAATGAGAGCTTCAGTTTATCGAGAGGAGAAAGGCTATCATAATTTGAATGACTGTTGCTTTTAAAGGAGATCATTAAGGACGATATATTTGCAACAATCTGTTGTAAGATTGCTGATTACATAGGGAGCGGTTGAGAGGAGATAATACAGTCTACAAGGAACAAGGATTTGGACCACTCATCATCAGAGAGAGATATTTTTGTTTTCTGCAGTTTTTTTTTATTGATAACACAATTTTTACACGTAATTTAGAAAGGATATAAATATTTTTATTAGGAGAGTTAGAATAGTTTGGGATTTTGAGTTTTCAATTAATATTGTTTGTACCATAAATTTTGACTGTTCACGTACGGAGAACAAAATTTTGAGAATCCTTATATGAGATTTGTTTATTGAAAACTTTTGAGTGTGAATTATTTCATTATTTTTATTTCAATATATAGTGTTAGATCATATGTGTTTTTTATTATTCCGGTATTCTCTGGACCTTACCTTTCACATGTAATAGCATAGATATTGAAGCACGAATTTAACCCTGAGATAAAAGAATTAAAAATTGTGATAGAGTCATAATCATATCATTTAAATAATTTTAATTAATCAAAAAAATTAATTAGCTAATTATTGCTTGGCGCACCAAGACTTTAAATATCACAATAATATATATATATATATATATATATATATATATATATATATATATATATATATATATATATATATATATATATATACAGGGTGGTCCTTAAGTAATTGTACAAAAAGAAACAGTAGATTCTACACTTTAAAATATTACGATCTAAGCCAAATTGCTTTAATAAAATGTTGATATTAAGAAAGATGCAGGGTGTTAAAGAGTAAAATTAAAATTTTATTTTTCGCTATAACTTTCGTGTTTGTAAACATTTATGTATGAAAATTTACAAATAGGTACTATTAAATATGAGAAATTATAATTTGATGCACAATTTGATGTAACTGATAGAGGGCGCCACTTATGTCACATATGTGGTATAAATTTGCACTTAACTTTTTTGCTCTTTAAGTTACCTGTATCTGGGATAAAAAATAATAAAGATACATTATTTTAACAAAAAAAAGGTATACTTGTTAATAACTTCCAAACTTAACAGTTTTCGAGATAATCGCATTTTAAAAATCAGCTGCATAATTCTGATCTAAGGCAATTACTCCAGACAACGAAGAAAAAATAGACAAAAACATTAATACTTCTGAATTTTGGTATAAAATACCTTTAACTAAAGTTAATAGTTAACGAAATATTAAATAAAATAAATATATCAGCAGGATAATTAATAATAGGATTTGACAAAATAACAGAATAATAGGATTTTACATCAAACATTTTACGTTTTATGTTAAATTAAAGTCATAATCAAAACATTTTGTTTACAAACCAAATTAAGAAATAGTTAAACTAAATAACATACCTTTTTGGCAAAGTAAGTGTTCCATATGTCCACCATTTTCTTTAATTCATTTGTCAATATATTCTATAAAAGATCGTCTCATATTATCATAGGTTCTAAAGAAACTGCTACAGTATTTATTTCTTCCCATAGTTGGTTGCGAATGTGTATGGGATTCTTATAGACACGTTGTTTTAATGCGCCCCATACACCAATATTAAGCCGACTAAATTCGGGGATACGCGGTGGCTATAATGCATAATGGATGAATATATTATTTTGGATACATATCCAAGTCTTATGGTATATTATGGAACTACATCTTATTTGTCGCATAAGTTAA
Source organism: Diabrotica undecimpunctata (assembly GCF_040954645.1). Lineage (NCBI taxonomy): Eukaryota > Metazoa > Arthropoda > Insecta > Coleoptera > Chrysomelidae > Diabrotica > Diabrotica undecimpunctata. The sequence goes on from NW_027313743.1 coordinate 5,613, forward strand.
ATAATGTATTAAAATGTGATGTATCTCGTTCATTGGTTACTTATATACATACCGAATAACCTATCGATGACATTACTTATTTATATGATTACGTTACAGCTTACGAGTAACTATAATAACATCTCGAACAAATGGACTATTATGATTTACTAACGAACTAATATTATGTTAAACTAAATTGCCTGTGTGTTTACTATATTTATAACAATATCGGTTATTAAGACAACGATGATGTTTTTGTAAAAATGCTGACTCTTTCAGGTTAGATTTGTAGCAAAAGTATTAAGAAACAGGACACATATGTGTTATTTAATACCTGTGCTCTAGTTTCTATTTGTTCTAATAAAAATTGGTAAACAATTTACGTAATCAACAATACGTATTCTTTTCGGATTTTTTATGAATGAAATAATTATATCAATATCTCACCACATTGCCAAGGAATATGACTACCACGACCAATCCAACGTTCAGAAAAGTTGTATTTAAGTATGTTCTAACTACCTTCTCTCTAGAATGTGGTGGTGTACCATCTTGCATAAACCACATATTTTGGGTTTTTAGCATTTTACAATAGAAAAAAAGTAATACAACCCCATTATAGAAACTTAAGAAGCCATCGCAAAGGGAAATTGTAAACATGATGACGGCCAACGTCTGAATACGGATACGGCACCTAAAGAAGAAGATGAAACATCTTTTCTCCAATAAGACATTTAGCACCCATAACAAAGCATTTTGTGATGTTGCATTATCATCTTTGAGTTGTTTTAATAAGAATAAACTATGAATTATGCTTATCTACAGGTATTCAGTGCTTTACCGCACAAATATCAAACTAAGAATTATTGTGCAGCTGACTTATAAAATGCATTTATCTCGAAAACGATAGAATTTTCAGGTTACTAACAAGTATACCTTTTCTTTGTATAAATAATGTATCTTTAATATTTTTTAACACAAATAGAGCTAGCTTAAAAAGTAAAAAAGTTAAGCGCAAATTTATGCCACACATGTGGCATATGTGGCGCCCTCTATTAGTTACATTAAAGTAAGTATAAAATTATAATTTATCCTACTCAAAAGCATCCAACTGTAAATTTTTGTCCAAAAATATTTACAAACGTAAAAGTTATACCGAAAAATAAAATTTTAAATTTCCACTTTAACACCCTGTATCTTTCTTAATATCAACATTTTATTAAAGCAAGTTGGCTTAAATCGTAATATTTTCAAGTGCAAAATCTACGGTTTCTGTTTGTACAATTACTTAAGGACCACCCTGTATATAAGGTTCTTGAACTCCTAAGTGGAGCATAGAGCTTCAGTAAAAACGCGCCATCGGGTTCTATTTTGCGCTAAGGCCTTCACCTCATTCCAAGTGATAGATATTGTATAAAATATCGTTCAACTATCTGTCTCCTTTTAGGGCGTCTATAGCGCCGCCCAAAGTCAATGTTGCCAATCGCCGTGCAATAATCCGATTTGCGGATCTTTTTGAGAGTTACATCTTCTTTGTATCTTTAAATAAATCGGATATTTGCCTATATTTTTCATTGTATTAACCAATCTACTACAACAGACTAATAACAAAAATAATCTTAATGGTTTGTAGTTATTTCCTTTCTTTCCTGTAAATATTTTATGGTTAACACCTTATTTGAAAAACATCTAGAGGAATGAGATTGGCAGCACCGCTCAAAATATCCGAAATATCTGACTGCTTAGATAAATGAAAGAGGAGCTTGTCTAATAGTCGGAGAGATAGAGCCGAAATTTTGAACTGATCAGTAATATGACATTTCTCTATTGGAATATATTCATTGTAACTGGGTTAAGACTTTGCCTTACAGGCGGATGCTCCTCGTGGTACAGGGGGTGGCTATACAGGGATGGAGTTGTTATTTTTTTCGGAAAAATTAACCATCGATAATATGCCTGAAAATTTGCCCAGAGTAAGATCTCGGTATAACTAGACGAAATCCCAAAGGGCGGACGCGAGAGTGGATACATAAGGGGTGGCAGACAGGGGTGAATTTGCAATTTTTTGGGAAAAAATTAACGATAAGTAATATGTCCGCCATTTTCATGGCTCATTATTTAGCCCTTAAAACTCTAAATCCAAAAGGGCGGACAGCTGGGTTGGTACAGAGAGCCATAAAACGGGGTCAAATGTACCACTTGCCTGCGCATTTTAGGTCTCGGTAACAATTTTCAAACTGATTTTATTATGATATTTTTATACCGATTGATTTGAAAATTTGTATGATCACTTCTGTTACTATTCTGAAAAGCGTCAAGTAGAGTTTTCCTCAAAATTTTCCAAAAAAATTTCCGTAAATGAAAATTTTAGTAATTTTTTGAGGTAAAATCTAATTTGTAGAATCTTTCGATTTTCTGTCAGTTATACCATGATTTTTTTCCAAAAATTTTGAAACGATTTTTCCGATAAGAAAAAAAAATTAGAAAAACTTCGTCATTTTTCTCACTCTCATTGATGGCATCACATTCATCATCTTCGTCACTTTCACTTTCAGTAATATCACATTCATTATCTGCTTCATTTTCAATCACTACTTCTCGAACTGGTTCTGGCATCTGAGGTCCACTAAACCATTTGAATTTATATGTTTCATCTTCAAGCTCCCAACCATGTTCTTCAACAATCAATTCTGTTGGTACTTTTTTATGAGCATTTGTCCAAATATTTGAAATATAATGAGCTTGCAGTAGATGTTGGTGTAATTCATCTTGACATGGTGGTAAGCTTAAAGCATCGAAAAGTTTTTTTTTTTTTTAAAAGGCTCGTTCACATCATGCAACTTATAATTATATCATCGGTTAAATAGTGAAAATCTGACATTGTTTACTTTTCTTTTTGGAATTGTTCTCTTCAATCCTGTTCCATATAAGTGACATATGAAAGTTTCTAAGGTTTCAAAAACTTCATTACAATCGAAGTCAGTTTCACCAAGTTGGATAAAAGCATCTTGATACTTATTACATTTAGCGCATGCGTCTAGAATTACTGATCTAAATGGAACGCGCATCATTATTATTTTAATATTTTAAAATAATAATGATGCAAAATTAATGTCCAATCAGAATTTGTAAAATTATAATTAACTAACGAAAAAAAAATTCAATCAATTTGAAAGTTAAAAAAAATATATTGAAAATATCTACAAAGTAAATTTCAAAACTTAAAAAATTGATAATTCCACTATTAAATTGATTTTTATTAATAATTAGTTGTAAAATATTAAAGGAATTCTACAAATTGAATTTTAACTATTGATAAATAGAAATAATATATTTTGTATTTGATTATTAATGTAATAATAAATCAAATTTTTCTTATATCTAAACAACCATTATTTATGCAATATAAATTTAAAAACCTTTTTATTGTAATAAAAAATAAGTAAAATTACTATTTGTTGTACCGAAAATATTCAATAGTTAACATTATAAAATTACTTTAATTTAACCGGTTTCATAATTAATTTTTATCAATCATCAGATAATATCAATTGATTATTATACTGAAAATATTTTTTTTTTGTTTTTCATTCTAATATCAAACATTTATTCAATTAAAAATTAATTCGTAAAATATTTATATTTAAGAAAAAATTGTGATTTGTAAAGTAAATATGAATCTAGTTTGAAAAAAAAATTATCATAAAAAAATTATTCAAGATTCAGACGATGACGTAGAGTTTTATCAAATGTTTTAGAAAAGTTTTAAAGTTTTTTTTCTTATCGGAAAAATCGTTTGAAAATTTTTGAAAAAAAATCATGGTATAATTTACAGAAAATCGAAAGGATTCTACAAATTAGATTTTACCTCTAAAAATTACGAAAATTTTCATTTACGGAAATTTTTTTGGAAAATTTTTAGGAAAACTCTACTTGAAGCTTTTCAGAATAGTAACAGAAGTAAGCATACAAATTTTCAAATCAATCGGTATAAAAAAATCATAATAAAATCAGTTTGAAAATTGTTACCGAGACCTAAAATGCGCATGTAAGTGGTATATTTGACCCCGTTTTATGGCTCTCTGTACCAACCCAGCTGTCCGCCCTTTGGGGTTTCGTCTAGTTATATATCTTACTCTGGGCAAATTTTCAGCCATATTATCGATCGTTAATTTTTCCGAAAAAAATGACAACTTCATCCCTGTATAGCCACCCCCTGTACCACGAGGGGCGTCCGCCTGTAAGGCAAAGTCTTAACCGAGTTACAATGAATATATTCCAATAGAGAAATGTCATATTACTGATCAGTTCAAAATTTCGGCTCTATCTCTTGGACTATAAGGAAGCAATAGGTGGTTTGACAGCATAATAACTGCTTGTTTAGTCTGTTTTCACAGTGATTCTAGGCAACCTATTTGGGTGGAGTTTTGACTTGTTCTTGAATAAGTTCATAATCCAGCAGCCCGCTGAAGTATTGGATTTTTATAATATAATTATTTGACAACCTTTTGTTGACCAACCACCTAGAGCGGAGTTGAGCCGAAATGCATTGATTTCGTATGTTCCGTTTTAAATTTGTTCAATCTGTATATATATATATATATATATATATATATATATATATATATATATATATATATATATATATATATATATATATATATATATATATAGTTATGATGTATTATTTGTGAATGATGAGCAATGAGTGTTTTTTTTAATAATATATATATATTGTTATGATGTGTTTTTTGTTTGAATGATGAGCAATGAGTATTTTTAATAATATATTATATAGGGTTTTTATCGCGGTTCTCAAAGAATTAGTTTGTAAGTACTTTTTTAAATTATCTTTATTATAACTATTATGAAACACACATATATATCTAACCTAGCCAATGTAAATTTAAAATAAACTATCTTTAAATTGATACTCTTATAAAACTAATTAAATTCTATAGACAATGTAAAATTTAAACAAACTATCTTCAAAATTGAAATTGTTATGACATTAACTAAATTATATTAACAAAATTTTGTACCTTTCTTTCACTGAATGCCTAAATGAACTGTTTTCCACTATATAGATTCTAATCACCACTGAATGTCTACGTACTTCGGTTATCCTTGTTTTTGGTGAAATTACTTTTCCCAATTATCAGCTTCTATCAATTTAAGATATATTTTTCTTCACCAGCATTTATACACCACCAAGCAAACCAACAAACAGCATTTATATTTATTCTTCTTTTCAATATACCAATATCCAATTCTTATAAGTTGATTTATACTAATCTCCAATCATAATATAATTTTAATTTCTTCCAATGTCCATCCAATATTCTTCTAATATACTTTTATAATCTTCAATAATTATTTGTGTATAATTATAAATGTGCATTAAATATAGGCATAATTTTTAATCTTCATTTAACTCACTATATTAAACAATTTGACTATTTGTACTTGATTCACTGACTCAAACTAACTTTCATATTTCTTAATAAACTTTTCTGACTGACTTCTTGAAAATTCTGAACAATTTACTAAATGTGTCTACTAACTTTCATAATGAACTGGCCTGACTTCTGACTAAAAACTTCTTCTTGAATCCAAATCACGGGTATTTATATCTTTTTGGATATTCTAGAACCATCTGGTAAGAGATCATGTTCCAATTTGTTCCATTACTTCTATATAGATGTTCTCGAAAAAATATCTGTTCCATCCACCGACATAATCATTATTCCAGAATGTTCGACCGTAAACAATGGTCACACTCTGCACTCTGGAGAATTCGTTAATGTTCCATTGATAATTTTGTTGACATTTAGGCTTTTCAGATCAGAATAAACATTCAAATTAGTAACTAACACTCTAATTTAATAAAATACGCAATTCAAACAATATATTATCATAACCCCACTTTATATTCGTAAATATTCTTAAATTTCTATCTGTCACTTCGAGAGTATTTTTGGTTGCCTATGCACATGGCTCACTTAAATATATTTACAACATTAAAATACAACTTTTTACAATTATTATATGATAATTTCTTAAAAATACCCTCACATAAATAATTTTTATTAAATTCTCTAGTATATAACTTATTTAAAACAACCAAATATCTAATATTATGTAGTATATAACTTTATTATTTTCTATAAACCCCAATCGTCTCAACACCCCAAAATAATATTTAAAATAAATAATTTACTTATTATTTTTTTAAATATTAATTTTCTCATACCTTATTAAATTTAATAAATTAATAATTCAATTTTTTTTTTATTATTTAAAATGTGTTAAATACATCCCTGTTCGCTGTCTATGTCAAAGCAGAGAACAACGGAGCACAGTTCGGCTATTCTATGGTCAAACTGTCATGTCAAATGGGGCAATGGATGCGATATCAGAGAATAAAATATAACCTTAATTAAAAATATAATCGATATGGTGTTCTGTTTGTTTATAGACAAAATCTAGGAATTATTTCCATTCAAAATAACTTTCATCAATATAAATTGGTAAGTTTTTCCACTTTATTATATTAGAAAGACATTTTTATAGCAATTATAGTATCAATTTTGTGTCTAACCCCAAATTATGATTTTTAGGGTACAAATTAATTTCCATATATACAAAATTCAACAAGTATGATGTCAAATTGATTCAAAATAATGAAATCTACCATCTACCATTTAACAAATCAAGTCTATTGAATAAAATGGATATATCAGTAAGTTATTAGTGTTATTATATTTGTGTTAAAGGTATAGAAATCATTATTCAATCTCTTCATGATATTGAAAAATGTCGTTGATATGAAATATGCCTCTTAGTCTGTTCTCTGCATCTATTAACACATAACTATTTAGTCCATTCTGATTTTCAATTGTATATGGACCTTCAAACATTGGTTGTAATTTCTTACAACGGTTTTCTTTAACATTACTTTTTCTAAGTGAACGAATTAACACTAGGTCTCCTTTTTGAAATGTGATTGGTTTTTTTATATTTCGATTTTGTCTTCTGATATATTTTTCAGCTTTCCTCCTAATTCGGTTATTCACTTTCTGCATTACTTGTTCTAACATATCCTGATTATATTCACTAATCCACTTTCTGTTTCCTATATGGCCAAACATTAAATATTCTGGTACTTCCTCTGTATTCAAATTATGTGTATTATTTAAAAAATACTCTACTTGTGGTATATGTTGCTGCCAAGTTTCGTGTTGATTTTGGCACAGTATCCTTAAATATTTTATAACTTCTTTAATATATCTTTCTGCAGGATTTGCCTGAGGATGTCTGATACTTGTAAAATGAATGTTGATTCCCTTTTTCTCACAAAATGTCCGAAATTTTTGGTTGTTAAAATATGTAGCATTATCTATTATGCAATTTCTAAATGGTCCTATTTCTTCGAAAAATTGAATAATATATAATTTTAATGTTTTAACATTTGTTCTAGAGCAGGGATATAGTTTAATAAATTTTGTATATAAATCAACTATCACTAGTATATGCTTTTTTCTTGTTGGACTGAGAACTAAATTTGAAATAAAATCCATGGAAACTGTATTTAGTTTTTCATATACAACATTAGATTTATATGTGTTCTGGTTTTTGAAATTCTTTTCTTTGTTTAGTTGACATATTGGGCATTGGGTAGTAATTTCTTTTGCTATACTTATGTCATTCTTTGCAAAATAATTGTCCCTAAATAGCATCCATAGCTTTCTTGAACCAATATGCATATAATTGTTATGTAAATTTTTCCATATTTTCTTTGCTAAAGTTCTAGTTATTACATATACTTCTATGCCATTTATTATTTTATAATAAACTCCATCTTTCTTAAGGACTTTTTGTTTTTCACTCAAATTGATCTGATCTCTTATAATTTCTTCTTTAGAATATAATCCAGTACTTTCTACTAATTGATTTAATCCAATTTTTATTGTTTGCTGCCCTTTTTGTGGTGTATTTTCTAACCTTGATAAAGCATCTGCCACTATATTGGATTTTCCAGAAATGTATTTGATTTCAAAGCAGTATTCACTAAGTATTAGACTCCACCGATGTATTCTACTGTTTCCATATTTGTTATTTAATATAGACGTTAAAGCTTGGTGATCTGTTTCTATTGTAAATTCATTACCCAACAAATAAAATCTTAATTTTGTGACACAGTGTATTATACTTGCTAGTTCTAATTCTGAAACTGAGTAACCCTTTTCATGTGGCTTTGTAATTCTTGAAATGAATTGTATTGGGTATTCGACCCCATCATGTATTTGTAATAATACCCCTGATAATCTCTCTATTGATGCATCTGTTCTTAATATGAATGGCTGTGTGTAGTCAAGATAGTATATTTTCAAATTTGACAGAAAAATGTTTTTAATTTCTTGGAATGCTAGTTCTCTTCTCTGATCCCATCTCCATTTTACACCTTTTCTCAGTAGTTCAAGTAATGGAATTTCTTTTATACTTAGATCTGGTATCATCCTTTTATAATAATTAATTATTCCAATAAATCCTCTTAAAGTTCTTAAATTGTGTGGTGTTTTATATTCCTGAATGACTTGTGTCCGTTCTGGATCCATTTCGATTCCCTTAGTGTTAAGTTTATAACCTAGATATATGACTTCTTTTTGAAAAAATGTACATTTTTCTTGATTTATTTTTAGTCCAACTTTGTCTAATCTATTTATTATAATTTTTAGGTGTTTCTCATGATCTTCAGCCGTTTTAGAAAAAATTAATATATCATCAATGTAGTGAATTACAAAATGTTCATATTGATCCAAAATATCATGAAGACATCTACATAGAGCACTGCAAGATGATTGAAGTCCAAATGGTACTACTTTGAATTGATATACTACTCCATCTATCTGAAATCCTGTATACTGTCTACTTTTTCTTTCTAGAGGTATTAACCAGAAACTATGCTGTAAATCGATTTTAGTGAAAAATGACATTCCTGTAATTCTTCCTAATATTCCATCTATACTCATTGGTGCTTTAAATTGCTTTTCAGTAATCTTGTTAATATTCCTTGCATCCAAACATAACCTGATTTCACCTGATCTTTTTCGTACTACTACTATGGGGTTAATAAAACGTGTGTCTGCCTTCTCAATGATCCCATCTTCTAACATATTATTAATTGTTTTGTTTACTTCTTCTCTGTATTTATATGGTATTGGGTATGATTTTGTTTTAAAATCTTTTTCTTCTTTAACTTTTATACTATGGATATAATTTTGTGCAATTCTATTTTCTTTATTGACAAGTCCCTTGTGTTGCTGCAATATGGAAATGACTATTGATTTATATTCTTCAGGGCAATTTAAAACTTTCATTATATCTTCTTCTTTACAAATAAAATTATTCTTCATTATGTACTTATTATTCCTTGCTTCCAATTTTACGCACTCCGCCTCGTAGGCATCCATCTGCTTAAAATTTCCATTCCTTAAATATTCACTACAATAATTATTCTTTACATTCTTTTGGGACATTTCCCTATCATCAAAATACATTTCTTCTTCATAAACATCACTATTTTCTTTTAATAATATCCTATCAACTCTTATTCCTTCTTCCACCTCATCTTTCTGCATAAATTTAATTATTTGCCCTTCCAAAGTTACCATTTTTCTTCAAAATCTATCTTTACTTTCTTCTTTTCCAATTCATCATTTCCCATTAATATATCAACACATAAATCCTTGACAATAAATCCTTGCATATTAATTTCTTTCTTAAGAATATTAATTTTAAAATTGGCTAGTTTATCAATTTCACCCAACTTCTTATTATTTGCACCAATAATTTTAATTTTTGGAATCTTTATTATATCTGATAGTTTTAATGTATTAAAAATAAAATTCTCCGAGACTAAAGTACTTTCTGAACCAGTATCTATCATAATTTTAATCATTTTATTTTTGGCCAAAGCATTTATATAAATTAAATTAATAGATTCAATAATTTTATGTTCATCTAGAGAAATAAATTCAGAAGGTTTTTCATAATAGCAATGGCCTAACTTGTAATTCAGAAAGTTTACTGCACAAAATTTTGATTATTAGAATTGTCAGATTGTATCTGACCACTTGGATCTGATGTCCTATGTCTTTCCCTACTATGACTTCTACTCACATTTTCTTGCCTTGTACGATTTCGTTCCCTGTCTTCGCAGCTCCTATTCCTTCGAACACAATTTACCTGTCTGTTATAGCTAGGTCGCTCTGTATTTTTTCTATTGTTAAAATCTTGTCTATTATTATTAGTACTGTTATTAAAATGTTGTCTATTATAATTAGTATTATTATTCAAATTTTGTCTATTATAACTAGTATTATTATTAAAGTTCTGTCTATTTGGATTACTGTTATTATTATTAAAATTTTGTAAACTATCACCATACCTAGTATTATTGTTATATGATTGTCTATATTGTTGATTATCATTTTTATTATATTGAAAGTTATTATTGTTTTTTCTGTTGTTATTATTATTTGTCATATTGCCTCTTTGTATTCTTTGAATAAAATTAATAAAACTATCTATTGTTTGAATATTTTGTACAGTTACGGTTTGCACAACATCAGCATCAAAATGTCTAGATACATTTAAGACTGTTTCATCCTCTCTAAGTGGTGGTTCTAAATATTTTGCAACTGTTATCAATTTCAATGCATAATCTACCATATTTGATTTTAAATTTTGATTATACTTTCCAAAATATAGAATTTCTCTAAACTTGGCTTGCTCTAATTCACCCCAATAATAATTTAAAAATTTATTTTCAAATGTTTGAAAATTATCTAAATCATTCTCAATACTAGCAAACCAAGTTGCTGCATTGTCATTTAATGTCATTCTAATATAATCTTTAATATCATTAATATTATTCACCAATCTTAATTTATGTTTTAAACTATTTATGTATACTCTAGGATGCAAATTTTTTATATTACCAGAGAATTTAATCCCAGTCTCATTTGTTAAATTTAAGTAAGGTCTCCCTATGTCTCTCATTTGTGAGATATCATCTATTCTCTGTTCCACATTTCTTATTTGATTACTATTTATTTGGATATTTTGTTGTATATCGTCTAATTTTTCTTCTGTGTTTCTCCTGTCTTCGTTAATTTTTACTTCTAAGTTACATTTCTGTAACTCTATTTTCTGTTCTATATCTATCTTATTATCTTGAATAATCCTCTTTACTTCTGTCCTCTCATTTTCTATCCTTTTCTTGTAGTCATTCCGTATAATTTTTATTTCATTTGCTACTTTTTTCTCTGCAGCTTCAAGTTTTTTATCCATTTGTTTTTCTATTTGCTTTACAATTTTATTATTATTATCTTCTATTTTCTTTTCTAATTTTCTATAATTCTCTTCCATTTTTTTCATGTTCTCTTCCATTTTTTTTGTATTCTCTTCCATTTTCTTCGTATTCTCTTCCATTTTCTGTTCCATTTTTTTCATGTCTTCTTTGACTTCTTTTGAATTCTCTTCTATTGTCTTGTTCATCTGCATCATTAATGACATCAAAGCTGCCATATTGACATTTTCCTCTCTTTCTGGATTCATTTCTGCAGTATCTTGTGGAACTTGAACTAAACTCTCCTCTTGTATAGGTTGTGTTTCTACTTCCACATCTTCTTCATTCTTTTTGCTTCTTGTACCTTTCTTTCCTTGAGACATTTTGAGACTTTACTTGTTCTAATATAATTAAAATTAAAATCTATACTTTTTCTTTCTACTGATTAATTAATTTAATTATATGAGAGCACTTATCTTCCCAAACTAATTCTTTTAAATAGAGAGCCACCGCGTTGGGTGCCAAATTGTTATGATGTGTTTTTTGTTTGAATGATGAGCAATGAGTATTTTTAATAATATATTATATAGGGTTTTTATCGCGGTTCTCAAAGAATTAGTTTGTAAGTACTTTTTTAAATTATCTTTATTATAACTATTATGAAACACACATATATATCTAACCTAGCCAATGTAAATTTAAAATAAACTATCTTTAAATTGATACTCTTATAAAACTAATTAAATTCTATAGACAATGTAAAATTTAAACAAACTATCTTCAAAATTGAAATTGTTATGACATTAACTAAATTATATTAACAAAATTTTGTACCTTTCTTTCACTGAATGCCTAAATGAACTGTTTTCCACTATATAGATTCTAATCACCACTGAATGTCTACGTACTTCGGTTATCCTTGTTTTTGGTGAAATTACTTTTCCCAATTATCAGCTTCTATCAATTTAAGATATATTTTTCTTCACCAGCATTTATACACCACCAAGCAAACCAACAAACAGCATTTATATTTATTCTTCTTTTCAATATACCAATATCCAATTCTTATAAGTTGATTTATACTAATCTCCAATCATAATATAATTTTAATTTCTTCCAATGTCCATCCAATATTCTTCTAATATACTTTTATAATCTTCAATAATTATTTGTGTATAATTATAAATGTGCATTAAATATAGGCATAATTTTTAATCTTCATTTAACTCACTATATTAAACAATTTGACTATTTGTACTTGATTCACTGACTCCAACTAACTTTCATATTTCTTAATAAACTTTTCTGACTGACTTCTTGAAAATTCTGAACAATTTACTAAATGTGTCTACTAACTTTCATAATGAACTGGCCTGACTTCTGACTAAAAACTTCTTCTTGAATCCAAATCACGGGTATTTATATCTTTTTGGATATTCTAGAACCATCTGGTAAGAGATCATGTTCCAATTTGTTCCATTACTTCTATATAGATGTTCTCGAAAAAATATCTGTTCCATCCACCGACATAATCATTATTCCAGAATGTTCTACCGTAAACAATGGTCACACTCTGCACTCTGGAGAATTCGTTAATGTTCCATTGATAATTTTGTTGACATTTAGGCTTTTCAGATCAGAATAAACATTCAAATTAGTAACTAACACTCTAATTTAATAAAATACACAATTCAAACAATATATTATTATAACCCCACTTTATATTCGTAAATATTCTTAAATTTCTATCTGTCACTTCGAGAGTATTTTTGGTTGCCTATGCACATGGCTCACTTAAATATATTTACAACATTAAAATACAACTTTTTACAATTATTATATGATAATTTCTTAAAAATACCCTCACATAAATAATTTTTATTAAATTCTCTAGTATATAACTTATTTAAAACAACCAAATATCTAATATTATGTAGTATATAACTTCATTATTTTCTATAAACCCCAATCGTCTCAACATATATATATATATATATATATATATATATATATATATATATATATATATATATATATATATATATATATATATATATATATATATAGGGTTTTTATCGCGGTTCTCAAAGAATTAGTTTGTAAGCACTTTTTTAAATTATCTTTATTATATCTATTATGAAACACACATATATATCTAACATAACCAATGTAAAATTTAAAATAAACTATCTTTAAATTTAAAATTCTTATGAAACTAATTAAATTATCTAATTAAATTATATAGATAATGTAAATTTTAAACAAACTATCTTTAAAATTGAAATTCTTATGATACTAACTAAATTATATTAACAAAATGTTGTACCTTTCTTTCACTGAATGCCTAAATGAAAATGTTCTCCAAATTAAAGATTTTAATCACCACTCAATGTCTTCGTTCTCAGCCTCGGTTATCCTTGTTTTTGTGAAATTACTTTTTCCAACTATCAGCTTCCACCAATTTAAAATATTTTTCTTTTTAACAGCATTTATATTTATTCTTCTTTTCAATACACCAATATCCAATCACCAAATATATTATATAATTTTAATTTTCAATTAATACTTCCTTCCATGATCCAATTACCATTTTTACATAACATAATTTTTAATCTTCAATAATATTATCTATATACTGTTTCTTAATCTTCATTGAACTTATTATATTGAACATCTGGACCTTCTGACTGACTATCTTGAACTTACTGAACAATTGACTTCACTAACTAAATGTGTCTGTCTTCTAACTAACTTTCTTACTAACTGACTGGCCATCTGACTGAACTGGTAACTGATCTTGAATCCAAATCACCGGGTATTTATATCTTTTTCCATGTTCCAGAATCATCTGACAAGAAATCATATTCGAATTGTTCTATATGATTGTTCT
>NW_027313744.1:0-19833 GCF_040954645.1 Diabrotica undecimpunctata
CGCGCTATCTCAGAGTCCAGGATGAAAATACTGAAGTTGTATGTATTGATTTACAGCAAGCATTACCCACGCCTAAACTTACCTGCAACGTACAATACTACAAAAGAAAAATGTGGACTTACAACTTAAGAATCCACAACGTTAAAACAGGAGCAGCCATAATGTATGTATGGGATGAAACCATCGCTAAACGCGGATCGTGCGAAATAGCCATTTTTCTTAGTCACTATTTAGAGAACTTTGTTAATAAGCATGTGAGAAAAGTTATAATTTTTAGTGATAACTGTGCCGAGCAAAATAAGAACATAAACGTTGTTTTGCCTAACCTTCGCCATATTCATGCAAATCGCTTTGATCTTATTAAGCACGTTTTTTTAATGTCAGGGCATTCGATGATGGGGTGTGATCGAGATTTTGGTTCAATTAAATTAAAGATCAAGGACTGTGAGGTATTTTCTAAAGAACACTGTATCCATTTCATTACACGCACTAAAAAAAAAGAACAAATTCCAAGTTGTTAATGTGATGAGGGAAATGGTTAAGGATTTTAGTATTCTTTAAAAAAACAGTTACTAAATCTCAAATGTTGAGAGCTAACTTCAAGGATGGCAGAATATTCGAATTTTCAAAAGATTTTAAGATAGGCTTTAAACTTCAAATCACATATAACATGGATATTCCTACAAATGTCATACTCCAAAAGGGACGAAAGAAACTTCAGGATGTAATTAATTTTATCTTAGATACTCTAGAACGCGGTCTGAAATACCAGGGTGCTCTCAAGCTTACAAAAGAAAAGAAAAAGGACTTACAAGATCTTCTTGATTATGTACCCATGCCTCACAAGCGTGCTTTACAAGAAGTTATTAGTGGAGGAATTAGTACAACTGAATTCGAACAAACTGTAGACGATGAAAATCAAATTGAGTTTAATTGAAGCATTATTTGTGAATGTTGCAAATTACTTTACTGCTGTTAGCTTCTACATACTTTGTTACCAAAACTATGTTTATTTTTATGGAATAAAAAATATTAAACCCCTTTTTTTTTCATTTTATAAAAATCTTGCAAATCTTGCAAAATCCTCTCAAAAAGAAAACAGTATAGTTTTATGGGATTAAGCTACAATTGGTTGTAATGATATTTACATTTTTTTAAACAAAATTTTTGTTTCTTAAAAAAAATGTAAATATCATTACAGCCAATTGTGGCTAGATCAATAATCATGTCACAAATAAATAGTTTCAGAACTTATCCTCTTTTAAGTTTTGTTAATGAAATAAAAACTTGTTCGCCCTTACTATTCTAACATGTTTTTAAACTTTATACTCAGTTTTCCAGAAACGTGTTTTTGCAGTTCGCCTTTACGCTTCCAAGCTCCTGATATGTTCAATAGTAAACTATTATTGGCAAATGTTTATCTGGAATTCATTATCTTAATGTATCCTAAAGCTATAGCATTACATATTATTATGAAAATCTACGAGATATAGGAACGAGTATATTTTCAACCTGGGGTTTGTCACACCCCACTTGTCAAACTGCGTTACAAGATTTCCTCTATCGGATACCGGGTTAAGGTATACTTTTCAAAAATTAAACAATTTCATATGCAATAGCTTAATTATGCAGATAATTAAGTCACGTACTGGAATGAAGTTTATCCCAACTTGGATATCGATTCTTTGTTATTGATTTATATAGATACAAAAAACCAATATCCTTATGCATTTCTTTGAAAGCATAAGAATGTGTCCTTAACCTAAATCTTTGTACGATTCGTTGACCTCACAAGACACAAGAATGATATACTCGGTCTGTTTTTCACTGCGGGCAATATTAGTATTCTCCTACACATCGTTTAGATTAAAATTTGGAAATCTTTATTTATGGTTTGTTTATTTACTAAAAAACAAATTCATTCATTAAAAAATTACAATATTTTCATATTCAGTATACAAAATTTATATTGTAATAAATCTGCATATTTCTCTACATTTTTAGGTTTTTGACCTGGATTTTATAAAGTCAATATTATTGCCCATAAACAAAAGTTAATTTAAGATCTTTCAGAAAAGAACATTTTGAGCTAGTCTTTCTTAATAAAATATTTAAGGTATTATTACCGTCTGGAATGCTAAAAGATGGCACATTTTCAACAATTTTTTTTGTATTTTATTTATTATACAGGGTGTTCCAAAAAAAGGTAACCGCGTCTCTAGGGTAGGTAAAAAACTGAAAAATAATTGGGGTTTGCTTAGTAAAAAATTTTTGTAACGCCATCCGTTTTCAAGATACAGGGTGTACGCATTTTTTATGATTTTGCCGAAACTACGGGCAACATTGTAATGAAATTTTATACGAATATGTTTTGGAAGCTGATACATCTCATGAATTTGTTTTTATATCTGATTCTCATAGAGGGCGCTAGTTGCACGGATCGTACTAAGTATTAGTCAATATAACTTTTTTAAGAGTATAAATATTAATCAAAATTTCAAGTAAACTTAAATATCATTCAATTTTACACGAAAAAGGTACTCTTGGTAAAACTCGATACTGTGTACCGTTTTCGGAATATTTGATTTGAAAATTATGAAGTAGTAATTAATGCTGGTAGTAATGATAAAGTTCTAATAGGTATACCTCTATTTTCCCCAAGTGTGCCATGAAAATCTGACATTTATTGATTGTTATGACGATAAATCAACAATAATTAGAGTTTTGAAACCTTGTTATTTGTAAAATCAAATCAAAATGTACTCAAATGTTGAATACACTGACATGTTATTAACCTTAGGCAAATGTTTAGGATGTTCTAGTGCAGCTGTGACACGTTATGCAGAAAAGTTTCCTAGAAGAAACTTACCAAGTAAAAAACATTTAGAGCCGTTGAACGACGTTGTCGAGAAACTGCGAATGTGAGACCAAATAAAATAAATTCTGGTAGACCAAGAACAACAAGAACAATTAATAAAGAAAATAATATTTTAAATTTACTTGATCAAGATCCAACAGTTAGCGTAAGGAATATAGCAAGACAAACAAATACTTCTTCTTCAAGTACTTGGCGGATACTGAAAGAACAGCAATTACATCCTTATCATTACAGACAAGTCCAAGAGCTCTTGCCAGATGATCTACCGGTTAGAGTGGATTTTTGTAAAACATTGCAACAAAGGACAGCCCACAATCCAAATTTTTTAAAATGCATTCATTTTACGGACGAGGCCACCTTTACGCGACAAGGTATATTTAACTCCCATAATGCACACTACTGGTGTGATGAGAATCCACGAGTCAAAAGGGCACATTACCAACACTCATTTAAAGTTAATGTTTGGGCAGCAACTTTAGGTAACAAACTAATAGGTTATCATATTCTAGATGGAAATTTAAATGGTGATATGTATCTTGATTTTTTAAACAATTCCTTATTCGAGATATTAGAAGATTTAACGCTAAACGAGCGAAGATCTTTATTTTTTATGCACGATGGAGCTCCACCACACTTTGATAGAAGGTGTCGTAATTGGGTGAGTAATCATTTTCCGAATCGATGGATTGGTAGAGGTGCAGAAGTTCCGATTCATTGGCCTCCTCGGCCATGCGATTTTAACCCTTTGGACTACGCAGTTTGGTCGTATATTAAGGAAAAAGTCTATGCTACAGAGGTAAATTCACGCCAAGAATTGGAAGAAAGAATTCAACGTCAATTTAATGACATTATAGCCGATCCCCTCCGTTTAGAAGGTTAATGGAATCTTTAGAAAAAAGAATAGACTTGTGTATTCGCGAAAACGGAGGGCACTTTGAATACTTACTGTAATTGAATTTTATTTTATATTCTTAGTCATTAATTTAATTTTATTCTTTTGAGTTTTGTTTAATTACTAACTATTTTATACCAGTATTAATTATTACTTCATAATTTTCAAATCAAAATATTCCGAAAATGGTACACAGTATCGAGTTTTACCAAGAGTACCTTTTTCGTGTAAAATTGAATGATGTTTAAGTTTACTTGAAATTTTGATTAATAATTATACTCTTAAAAAAGTTATATTAACTAATACTTAGTACGATCCGTGTAACTAGCGCCCTCTATGAGAATCAGATATAAAATCAAATTCATGGGATGTATCAGCTTTCAAAACATATTCGTATAAAATTTCATTACAATGTTGCCAGTAGTTTCGGCAAAATCGTAAAAAATGCGTAAATTTTTTTTTTTACAACGCCCTGTATCTTGAAAACGGATGGCGTTACAAAAATTTTTTACTAAGCAAACCCCAATTATTTTTCAGTTTTTTACCTACTCTAGAGACGGGGTTACCTTTTTTTGAAACACCCTGTATATTGCAATTAAACTTCTTTAATATCATTATACAACTTTTACGAATTTTTTTTCTGTTTTTTTATTGTTCTGGAGCATTTTTATTTTCTTTCTTATGTATTGAAATCACCTTGTATGTATTAAAACACCGAAGAATATTTTCAATGTATTTCTGTTTCCTATCGTATATGTTAAAACATCGAAAAAATATTTTCAATCCTTTTGCATCGCTGGAATTGACAATAAACACATTTTAAAGTTTGTTTATATATATCACAGATGCGTATTTCTTCAGTATTCTTTTGATCGAGATGCCGCTTTAAGATATTTTGCACGTCAAATAAACAGAAATATTTGGGTTTATGCTTTGTTTAAACCGAGTTGGGCGAATGATTTTTAAAGATTATCACTCTGCAATAGATCACCGAAGTGGTCGGTTCATTGTTTCGAGTCGGGATTTTTTTTTTAGTTTATAATGTGTTGGGGAAAGTATATAGGTACTATTTCTTTTCATATTTTTATTATTAATATTTTTTTTTTAACATGTACTATAATGTGATCTAATTCAATCCTGTATTCTAACGACTTTGTTAAAATATGTTGTTTCCTGTGATTTCGTAAAATTGCTAAACGAGCTGTCTCATTTATTATGTTTTAAGTACGGAGAATTTGACTTCCTTTGTTATTTTTGTCTTGTGTCGCCAATGCACACAAGTGTACGGTCACAATTAACTTAAATTATCGCCACTCAAAATCGCAATACAATAGAGTGATTTATGTGTTTGCCCTCTTGCTACCGACCACCTCGAAGCGTGGTCAGAGGGTGGTTTCTGACGATTTCAAGACGACACTTCCTCCCAAGACACCGAATGAAACACACCAAGTTTTTTGGCTCTCGTGCCATAGAGCCGCGTCGGCGGACGTCCCGATGTACCAACGAGATTTCCTTGGCTAAGAATCCATCAATATTTCAAAGGTTAAGTCTATATTCTTTGTACAAACATCAATAATGAGTAAGACCAGTTAATTTCTTAATTTATTTACAGTTGTGTTTGCTATTTGTCGCTAATTTATTCACAAACACAATATTACATTTTTACTTTATAATTATTTATCTAATATCATTTAACCAGCGACCTCTTAAGTTTTATACAACACATAATGGCTTGTCGTTTTTCTTTTTTTGTCATGGAAATATAGTATAAAGTGACGGTAGCAGTTCAATGTGTAGTTACAGTTAGAAGTGGGGTTTGAAATCTTGACGGAAAAACAGGTTATATGTAATCTTCAAAAACAACTGGCAAATTTGTTAGTAGAAAAGTGAATTATACTCGAATATAATGTGTCAATTTTTGTAAGAGTAATCACTGTTTTGTTTCGTGCCGTCTCTCACCTAAGGGATTTGTAAAACGGCGTTCCAAACAACTTTATAAATATCCACATGGTTCCAGGCCAAGGCTTGAGTGTTCTTAAAGCCAAGTTTTAAAGATTGCATCCCATTGCCCAGCTTCCATCCTCATTTTGTTTGTCCCAGGTCAATTCATACTATTTTAGCAGTTTGTGAGATGCATTTATTTGTGTTGCAGTGAATTTTGACTCCAGTTCCAACCCCAAAACTTTTAAAGGAAGAAATAACATTTTAGTGAAATTCGGGTAATTCCATTTTGGTGAACTTTTTAAGTAAGAATAGACATTTTCCATCAATAATTGCTTTCATGACAAGTTAAGAAATTGTAATAAGTTTTTAAAATTTAGTATTGACATATGACAGTTAGCACTATTTTCTTGACAATTGGTACATAAATAATCATAAATTGAGATTTTGTTTTGTTTTTTTAAAAAAGGTTAACCTCTATGCATAGTTCCTTTTAAAAAGATATTTTTCATTTGTAATAATTTATTTCTGCTACAAAATGTCGCCAATAATAAATTAAGTTCTTATAGTATCTCCCAACTTCTATAGTTTGTAAACCAATAGCAACATTGTAAGTTTATTTTTGTTATTTTGTATTTTATTATTATTATTTATATTCGTAACTGTTTGTGTTAACCACTGTTAAACCAAGTTATTATTTTCTTTTAAAAAGTAATCGATTCTTGTAATCGGGCGTCCATTTTTTAAATAGTTTAAGAACCTTCTTGTGTTGTGTTTGTCCAGGAGATCCATGTAAATACCCTTTTTGATTCATTTTTGTAGTTACCCCATTCCAGTCACCTTGTTTCATTCACTCATCTACGACCCAGCTCTCCAAAAAAACCCTGAGTAGCCGTTCGCAAACGTTCCGGCTTGTTTTGCTTACCCTATCTCCACCCCAGTGATTTCTGCCCCCGATTTTCAACCCCCTATAATGATCTTAATGTGGTAGGCAAAATAATCGTCACAGTTCATGCATTTTAAAGATGGTGCCAAAAAATGTTCGTCTAAAATTTACTGCTCCAAGGCGGATAGTTAATCTCTCGAATGGAAAATCTGAGACATAAAATTCGAGAAGGGTTTTGAAAAAGAAGTGATAGTTTACCAAAAAAATTGAAAATTAACAAAAAAATGGCGGACATTTGAAAAAAATTATTCAAAGATTGACCTTTTTTCAGTCATAAAAATTTTAGTATTTTTTTTATGAAATTGTGATAAACTGTCATGGAGAAAACCAAGTCAAACAAAATGCATCAAGGTTTATTAAATCCGGATATTAAAAATTTTGAGAAAAATAGGTTTTTAAAACTGACAGACAGTTTGTCAGACAGACAGGAAAGTAATAGCAAATAAACTGAATGAAATTATAACACTAGCAGGAGAACAACAAGGTTTTAGGTCGAAAAGATCATGCACCGACGCTATATTTCGACAAACCGGCATATCTATGTATCGTGGACCTTACGTGGCAGGCATTTGGCCGGGTTAAATTATAAGACGTTATTCACTTACTGTACGCAAGAGAGATACCTCTAGGAATCATCAAAACGATAGAAAATATCTACCAAAACAACACAATAAAAGTAAAAGTAGAAGCAGAACTAACCGACCCTATTGAAGCTGGCAATGTGATGAGACAGGGAGATTCCCTGAGTCGTCGAAATCAAGTAAATAGAGCAAACAGAGCCTCAGGATGCCTGAATGAAACAATATGGAGAAATAAAAATATCGGGAAAGTAACGAAAGGCAGAATTTACAAAACAGTCATCAGACCAATAATGACATATGCGACCGAAATAAGACCTGGCATAGAGAGGACAAAAAGGATGTTAGAAATAGCAGAGAAGAAAACACTTAGAAAAATTGATGGTAAGACACTATGGGACAGAGCTAGAAGTACAGA
This sequence comes from Diabrotica undecimpunctata, assembly GCF_040954645.1. Taxonomy (NCBI): domain Eukaryota; kingdom Metazoa; phylum Arthropoda; class Insecta; order Coleoptera; family Chrysomelidae; genus Diabrotica; species Diabrotica undecimpunctata. The sequence goes on from NW_027313744.1 coordinate 7,654, forward strand.
TATACGACGTAGATCTTCTTCTCATTGCGCCGTCTCCTTTTGAAGGTTGGCGATCCAAATGGCAATTGTAGTTTTGGAAACTGCTGCGCGAAAGATCTCTGCGGATGAGCGGTCGAAGCATCTCCTCAGGTCTTTCAGCCACGAGTTCTGGCGTCTTGACTGTACTTTTCCTTCTAGTATAACTTGAAGTAATTCATATCTTTCACCTCTCAACACATGACCTAAGTATTGCATTTTCCTCTCTTTGATTATGCTTAGTAATTCTTTTTGTTTACACATGCGATGAAGTAGCTCAACATTAGTAACTCTTTGTACCCATGGAATGCTCAACATTCGTCTGTATATATACATCTCAAATGCATCTATTCTTTTTTCTACTTCAGAGTCCATTGTCCAACTTTCACAGCCATACAGTAAGACAGAAAAAACGTAACATCTGATCATTCGGATTCTAAGCTATAGACTAAGGTCTGATCTTGTAAAAAATGTTTTCATGCTCATGAATGTTTTCCTTGCTTGTTCGATTCTTGATAGAATTTCTTTTTTTGGATTACACTGACTATTGATATTTGTTCCCAAATATTTTCCCAAATATCTACGACGTAGATACAAGGTAGAGAACATCAAAAACGGGTAAGAAATAGAAGAGTAGAATGGAAGGATCATGTAAGCCGAATGACAACAAATGGAGTAGTAAAGAAGGCAAGAGACGGTTCCCCAATAGGAAGACGATCAGTAGGAAGATCACGAAAACGATGGAACAAGAACTTAGTGGAGGCACATTGAAAAACAGATAGAGTCGTTTCTATATAAAAAGAAGAAGAAGAAGAAGAAAAAGATATTGTGTTCCAAGCGCTTTTCTATTGTTTGTTTTAGACAGAAAACTGGTTACACTAACCCCTCGGTAGTTCTTACAATATTTTCTTTTATTTTAACTAGAGTTTAATTTTAAGTTTAATTATAATTATATTACAGGTACAGTATATTATAGTATATTAGAGTTAACCTACTGCGTGCTTTTCTATCTATTCTATTACCATAAGGTATTTTCCAGGATCCTTTACTTTTTCTGCTACCCATAAAATGTTTTACGTTATCGCAGACTTTATTCTACATCTCATTTTTGGCTTTAATTACCTATTTTGTTACTTCTTTGTTTAAACTGTTTGTACTGTTGCCGATAGTAAAGATCATTTGTTGCTAGCCATTTATTATACAACATTATTATATTATTATATATCTAAATATATTATTTATTTAGGTTTATTATACAAATCTAAATTACAGCCTATATATCAGAGGATACAAAGTACCACAGTTCAAATATTTCTCCTTTTCCCGCAAAGTACACATTTTTTTTAGATTTACATACTTCAATATTACGTGACCCATTTACTAGGTATTATTATACTAGGTTATTCCACTTTCAAATTTCAATTAACTAAAAGCAGTAATTTTAAAAATAATATTTTTCCTTATGCTCCAGTTAACCTGTTCGTCGAGGTCGTACCGGAAAAACTGAATCAATTAGTCGCAAGGACTGCTAGTGCAAGTAATGGTGATAATGACACCTAATACTTTACGTAACGAAACTCTCTATACTATCTCTCTCTATGTCTGCATTAAGGCCTGGAGAGAGTTATTACGACTACATGACTTGTACGTATCCGAACGGGTTAAAAATTGAACCTTCATATGCGGGTTCAATCTTATTAATGTTGGAAATTGGCTCTTTATTAATAATGTATGTAATTATTCCGCCATATAATTATGTTTAATGATAGTATTAAAGGTATTTGCAAATTGGAAGCTTTCTTTTTAATTTTTTTTTATTAATTTGATTGAATGATTTATTATTTGGTTACTGACGAATAAACTACAGCCCTTTTGGTATTTTATCTTAATTGAAGAGAGTACGTTACAAATATTATTAGAAAAACTAGGTTAAGAAGATTTAAATCATCGATGAAAAAACAAAACGTATGCGTAGCAGTAAAAAATATATATATACAAATGAGTGTATATTCTTGGAGAAAAAAATCTTTAAAGCTAACAAGTGAGCTGAAACAAAACCAGCTGTCTTCATAAATAAGATCACCGGATTAGTTGAGCTGACATTGTTTGTGGAGGAACTATTCGAGGCTATTACTGGTCTTTACTGAACATTCAAAATCACCAATCGCTTCAAGCGTTGTTTCTGAGAGGACAGTGAAAAGTGCTAATAAACATTTTTATTCAAAATTATCTTAACTTCATTTTTTATTTGAAATATTATTTTGTGCGGCATTAAGATTTTTAATAAATCGATTTCGCTCCCCCCTTCGAGGTAGCGTTTTAGGAGGAAGCCAGGGGGAACTTTTTTGTGTCTTTTTGGGGTCCCAAACTTGGTATTTTTAGCAAAATTCAGCATGTTCGTATAATTTTTAGAGTTTCAGTGGCTTTTTCGTCCCTGAGGACTGGAGTAACAGTACTTTCTTAATCTTATCAATAATTTAGTGGTCTATTCACATTCATAGTCACATTAACATATTAACGGCCCGGGGTTCCATATCGATAAGTTTAAAACTACCAAAAATACCATTAAGTTGTGACTGTGTCTAAAAGTTTATATTAAGCTGTAAACGCTTTATACTCAGTATGTACCAGTGCAGTCAAAGTAGGCAACACGACGCAACGTCTGAAGATTTTCGAATTAGTAAAGGCTTACGATAGGTATGAGGTCTTTTTTTAACCAGCCAGTGGCAACTATTTTATTAAATAAAGAAGCACTTAAAATATGGTGACGGAAATGTGGCTAAAAGGAATAATAGTGGATCATGACCCAATATACTTTTTTTTTGTTCGCGAACGTACAAGTAGATAGCTGCTGACAGTCACGACTTAAGCTACATGGTAAGGAAACTGTTTATATGAGGAATACGAGAAATGGGAATTAAAAATAAATGTACATACAATCAAATATATGATAATTGGCGATTAAAACAAGCAACTTCTTGCTACAGAAAAAATTAATACTACTAGAAGAATTATGAATGAAAATGTTAATATAACAGAAACAACAGACAAGTTACATTAAGGAAGGCCTATGTTTAACTTTGGACGCAAAAGGCTGGATGATGATAATAATGATAATGATGAACACACCAGTAAAGACTGATGTCATACGGTCATTTAGAACAAACTAATGGCACTAGATGGACAAAAAAAGATACGACAAGAAAGAAACGAGGTCGGTTATCTAGAAACTGAAAAACAGATGTCAAATAAGCAATGGAGAAGAGCAAGGGAGCTTGACCAAAAATTATGGAAGTTGAGAAACGAGAAATGGTTTAGGCCCTAAAACATTAGTACAGGCGAGAACTAGCTTTTCCACTTATATCTATATTCTTAATTATTAGTAGAAGAATCCTCTTCACTTTTTCACAGATTCATTCTTTCCCTCCAACTTATCACCATTTTCTTGATTTGTCACTTTCACTTCGTTTTACTACGGTTTCTAAGTATTTATTTTATTAACGTAGTATTTAATCCACATACTTTATACATAAATAGTATTGTCGATTTAATACATAATAGTATAATATATTACACTTATACAATTACGTTTTTAACATTTAATATCCGCAGACCTTCTGACGGACCTCTGCTGCATAAACAAAATACGCATTAATAATACATTTTTCCCTGACTAAGAACAATATAAAAACACTTTTAAAGACACTAAAGGACAAAGATTTATTATAGACTATATTCTGTCGAATAGAGAAATACACCTCTTTCAAATCTTGGATGTAAGAGCACAAACATCAGCAGAAATAACACAAAGTCAACAAGAAACACAAAGATAAAAGTCGAGAGCTTACAGAATGCCTATATCATACAGATACAGAACACCTATATCACAGAAAGTGTCGAAGAAGTCAAAGAAAGCTAGGCAAAAATTAAGTCTAATATCTTAGCCTCGGCAAGGAAGTTCTTGGTGAAAGAAATATAAATAAAAATAAATCATTCCTAAGGCAAAGAACTTCATGGACTTCTGGAAACGCTTTTCGAAAGAAATGGAATATGATTTTTCTAGTCTACAAAAGGAAATGGGGACGCTTTATAAGAGGTCAAAGATCGGAGGTAAAGGAACAAATAGAACCCAAAGACATAGAAAGGATATATGGATTGACTACCTAAAAAAGCTCCATGCCGAGGAAGAACAACTGACGCTAGAGCCGGAAACATCAGAAGTTAACACAAATAAAGAACTTGCTGAAGAACAGAAAAATAGCATATAAACAGACCAAATCAGGATCTAGAACTGCAAAACACGATAGTAACCAAAGTCTTCCATCTACAGCGGATGATGTAACAACTTAGAATCAAAATATGCATTAACTGTCTTCAGGTGTCATTACGCATCCCTCTACATTGACTAACGAAGAAAAATCCAATTTCAAAAAACGTAAGTAATGAAATACCTCCATCCACATCTACTCAACTAACTCCTCCTAAGACGTAATCTAAATCTCACTGGTCTCCAGCTGAAATTATGCCTATTCCAAAAGCAGATTTTGGAAAACAAAAAACTAAAACCAGAAGAAGAACCGTTACAATATATGTAATAACTTTGTCCTTATATTTAAATTAACTGAAATTATCCTCAAAAATGCATACTAAGAAAACTTTGAGGTTATTAAAAGAAAGGTTAACTTGGATAACAAAGAATAAAGAACGACAAAAGTAAGAACAAAATAAGGAAAAAGAGGAAATTCTGTCATCTTCTAGTGAGTCGACTTATCCAGTGCAAGATTTCAGGTATTAAGATTGAAAATGGGAAATTTTACATTGGATACAAAAAAAAATAATAGTAAAAAAGGAATTTGCTGTTGTTTACAAAGAGGAGATTTTGGGAGTGTTAATACACCTGACTCACTTGGAAAATGAAAAAATTCGTTTTGTGTAGAAAATAAAAAATAATGTTCGTTTCACCAACAATAATTATTATTAATATAGAAAGTGAACTTTTAGTTTTTTTTAATAGTCGACATGAGTTTTAGTTGATCTTTTTATATACATATTTGAGATGTAAAAAAACTTAGCGTATGAGGTAAAGTGAAACAATTCTTTAATTTGAAAAAAGCTTTTTTTTTTACTTATTTATATTTAATTATTATAAATCTGATCTTGATCATTTTAAGTGACAAGACGTCCACAACATCATTATAATTAAGAGTAGTCAAGTTTCCAAATGTTAAGTGTATCGATTTGCCCCGACTTTCAATAGTCATTTTAAATTTTTAAAAAAAGTTTGTATAAGTTTTCCATAAAAAACTTACCGATGAATAATAGTGTGCTTTCGAACGGGCATAATTTTGTTCATATTAATTTTTGCAATAATAATAAAAAACGAAATTACTATTTAAATGGGAATAAGCCACAATTAAAGGTTAAAGTACGTTTATTGACGTTTCAATTTCCACTTCGGAAATCGTTCTCAAAATACAAACATTAGTAAATTAAACTATTTAATTTACTAATTAAATTGATTAATTTAAAAAAAAATAATAATGTTTTAAAAATAAAAAATATAAAAATGTATAATATAATATGTCTGAATTGTCAATATAAATGAGTCAGATAAAAATAAATTATTAGAAGAATTTTTCACCAAGTACCAAAAAACAAAATTTGGTTAATTTACTAATGTTTGTATTTTGATAACGATTTCCGAAGTGGAAATTGAAACGTCATGCCACAAGAAAATAGCTTCAGACCAATAATAAAAAATGAATCTCTTTGTTATAAAGCTTCATTTTATATCCAAACAGTTTTCCTGATAATCTAAATTTATGGAGTTATTCGCAAAAAACCGTTTAAAACGTATAATTTGTTAACTTTTAATCACGAATAACTAAAATTAAGTCAAAAATATTGACTTTTCAAAAAAACTCGAGAGAACATTTTTATCTTAAAATTCACTATTCTAGCGACTAACACGTTTTTTGGGTGGGGTGGTGACCACCCCCAGAGGAAAAACACATTTTACGATGGCTTAGATTTTGACCTCTGAACATTTTTTTAACCACTGACAAAATTTCAAGCAAATCGATGCATATAAAAAAATTCAGAGGTTTTCTACTATTTTTACGGTCATATCCTGGATTAATTTGTTGTAGAGTTTTTGTTATTAAACATATTTTAATAAAATATTAATCAATTTACTACTTACGTCTATACACTAATTAACTAAAAGTTTTTAAATCCAACAATAAAGCTGCACCGTTCGACGCGCGTATCACTGACCAGTCCAATTCTTCAGCAACCAGTAGCAAACAGCATTTAAATCTTTATAGACAACTTAAATCCGCAAACACAGAACAATCCGCTAGTGAAAGCTCATCATCACCAACACCAAACGATCGCGATGCGATGTGGGAAAATAGCAGAAGAGAAGAAATGGCGCCTGACAGTGTTATACCGACTTCAGGCTATCAAATAAACTGTGAAGAGTTAAGAAGATGTTTTATAGCGGTGACCCATATAGGGGTACCATCAGAGTTGGGCGCTGAGGTACTACCTGCGAGCGATTAAGAAAATGCGTTCGTGGGGTAGAGATTTAAATTCACTTTCAGTCTGGTATTTGATTATCTAGACAGCCGCGGAATGCGTAGTCGCTTTTTAAATGTACTTTTAATAATGTAAATGTATTATGATTAAATGTACTTTTGTAGCGTACTCCAAAGAGAACAGTTTAACATTTGCTCGTTAACAGAAATCGACATTATTTTTTTTATCTCTTGCTGCTATTTTTTAAATCCTTGATTTTCTTGTTTGAGTTCGTTTTTCAAAAATAGTCGTTTTGGTAGGTTAGAATATCAAACAAGGAAATGGAAGAAGATAATATTTTGTTATATTCTACAAAATACACTACGCGGCATAAGTTAGAGATATTGCCATTATAACGGTAATGGTACTTCATTCTGCATCAATTATTTGTAAGTAAACAATTAAAAATTATTAGTTTTTAAAAACATCAAAATTTGAGACCTTATAAAGACAACCGAAAAGAAACCAAGACCGAAAGAGACCTAATTCTAAACATTCTAAGACATAGCACCTGTATTTCCCACTAAAACCGCCCCTCGTAGGGGGGTGGGAAATGGAACACATCGATTTGCCAAGAATCTGTACGTCGGAGAAAAAAATGTTTAAAACAAGAAATGTAGCTTAGATAACGCTGAACAAAAATTTATATTAGCACTTTTTCTGTATATTAACCATTCTCTCAGAAAAAACGACTGAAGCGACCGGTGATTTTAAAATGTGTTACGCGTGCGAAATCAATTTTTTAACTAATATTTGTATTAACTCCACAGTGAAAATTCAATAGCTTTTGACCAGAGTATCATTTCGACAAGAAATTTTTGATGTTACTGAAATTCAGATCCGTCGAATTAGAAATAGCTTAGCAATGAGTGGATGTTCTCCAAAAGATGCCCAGGGCAAGCATACAAATAGGCCTAAGAAGATACACCCTACTGATATAGAAAACATAATAGCTTAAATTTCTTTATTCAAAGGCCGCCAAAGTTATTAAACACGGAGACTGGATAAAAGAAAAGGCGGGAGCTGTCTTCAATCGCCTCAGGAAGATTTTTTGTAATATGCACCTGAACATTGATATAAGAACACGAGTCTTGAGATGCTTTGTATTTTCTACACTTTTATATGGAGTCGAAGCCTGGACCTTGACGGAGGCAACATCCAAACGATTAGAAGCCTTCGAATGTGGTGCTACTGCCGCATGCTCAGAATTTCCTATATCCATCATGTTACAAACAACACCGTGATCCATAGTATGAATAAAGATCTGGAAATTATGCGTATCGTGAAAATCAGAAAGATGACATACTTAGGGCATGTGATGCGCAATGAGAAGTATAAACTAATTCAACTAATCGGTAAGATAGTTTCGAAACAAATTCAGATTTCTGCTTTAATCTGGAGCCTTCTAAAAATTGCAAGGCATGACCAGCGATGATAAAGATGTTAAAAGAGACATGGGGAATCTAAAATTTGCATTCCACGACATGTCTATTCATCTAGGCAGAAATCCTAACGAATTTGTTTCTCGTACTCATACAGAGTAGATCCGAATAAAATGAAAAAGACAGAAAAGATTTGATTTCACATTCAAAGCGTCTATGTATCTATTGTCTACGGCTATGAATAACTATTCTGGTGAGACCTATTAAGTCGAAATACGTATCAATAAATACATAGACGCTTTGAACGTGAAATCAAATCTTTTCTGTCTTTTCATTTAATTCAACTAATTTTATAAGGCAAGATAGAAGGCAAAAGATCTCAAGGGAGCAGAAGGACATCGTGGTTGAAGAACATCAGACAGTGGGCAGGAATGACTACCATACATCTATTTAGAGCAGCTGGGATAAAAAAGAAGAAGACGGGATAAAAAAAAAATTTATCTACCATTAGAATTAAATGTAAAAAATATGTACAGAGCCTTTAAAGGACTTCACACACAGTCCAAGGTTTCTTACTTTGTTTATTATAATATTTTTCAAACTCGATTTAACATATCTTTTTCTTACCCCAGATGTGACACTTGTACATTATGTGATCAAACTGAAAGCAAACTCAAATTACCGAATATCGATGAATTAACAAAATAGGAACTGCTTCAAGTGAGAAAAGGCATTTTATGATATAAAACAAAAAATTGAACGTAAATGTCAGCATAGTAATAATGTATCTGCAATAGCCTTTGACGTTATGCAAAATCTTGCGCTACTCAATTTAACTACAAATAAAGTTTTCTGCAGCAGACAACTTTGGTACTATGTATATGGTGTACACGACATCGGAAGCAATGATGTCCATATGTATATCTGTCACGAAGGAATGGCTAAACGTGGTCAAAATGAAGTAACTTCCATGATATTTTATTATCTAAAAGATCATATACTCGGTAAAATGGATGCAATATGGTTTTCTCTGATGGTTGCCCGGGCCAAAACAAAGACTACATCTTTATCCGCTTTTCATATATCCTGGTACATGTACTGAAATTAGCATCAGAGATAACACACGTATACCTAATACAAAGACATTCATACCTACCTTGCGATAGTGACTTTAGTCTTATTTCTCGTGCAAAAAAAGTAGTTGTTGATGTTCCAGAAGAATGGAATGATCTTATTCGGCAGTCAAGGTCTAAACCTCCATTTAAAGTGGTTAATGCTGGGAAAGGAACTGACTGGTTTCTTATTGACGAAAGTTTTAAGGATTTATTAGGACGAAACTAGCAAGAATGTACCAAATATCTGAAAAGTATCCTGGATAAGTTTTAATACGTCAAAATATTGTCCACGGTCCACGACGTTTTACACCATTACTGGAAAAACAACACCAAACAAATAACTCCATGCCAAATAATCGAAAATAAAATAAGTCATTCAAGTTTCGCTTATTAAATAAGTATTCAAAATCTAATGGAGTTAAAATCTCAAGAATACTCTTAATAAAGAATTTTTTATCTTAATCTAACCAGAATCCGGGAAACAAAGGACCATACTCCAGTCGTAGAATATTTAGCAATGAAAATAGCAGTGGTGGACATCATAAATTTTTTGTTATTCTACGAGGATAGTGACTTTCAATATATTTTGCAAGTTCTACTGGTTTTGTTTAAATATCAATAAAAATATGAAATTAATTTGTACAATAATTTTAATATCCACATCCTTCCAATGGATACCTTAGTAAAGTAAGATTTGAAATAAATAAGCTGGCAGTTTTCTTGACAAATAACTCCATGCCAAATAAATCGAAAAATAAAATAAGTCATCAAAGTTTCGCTTTAAAATAAGTATTCAAAATCTAATGGAGTTAAATATCTCAAGAATACTCTTAAAAAGAATTTTTATCTTAATCTAGAACCAGAATCCGGGAAACAAAGGACCATACTCCAGTCGTAGAATTATTTAGCAATGATAATAGCAGTGGTGGGACATCATAGAATTTTTTGTTATTTCTACGAGGATATTATATGTTGACTTTTCAATATATTTTGCTAAGTTTCTACTGGTGTTTGTTTAAAATATCAATAAAAATATGAAATTAATTTGTACAATAATTTTAATATCCACATTCCTTCCAATGGATACCTTAGTAAAAGTAAGATTTGAAATAAATTAAAGCTGGGCAGTTTTTCTTGACATGTCAAAATTTTAATTTTTTGAACAAGTGTCGTTTTTCAAATAAACGCTCTAATTGTTCGGACAACACCTACTAGGAGGCTGACCTCAAGAAATATGTCTTCTAAACAGATAATAAGCTTCCCTTAAAAGCCTATATCTGTTAAACTGCACATACATGCAGTTGTTATTATGTAGTGTATATATAAAAAATGTTACAGGTCGCAGGGTAGAAGAGTTGACCGAACCAGTCAACTCTTTTGAAATCCCAATATACATTATTGTTATATATTATAAAATGTTATGAAACCCGTGCTATCAATAATTTCCAAACGGAGTATATATATATTTCCAGAGATTGTAAAAATAAATGCATTATGCAGGACTTTACCATACACTGTATATAAACATAACGTTGCATAGAAGTTCTATAATAAAATAAATAAATAAATGTTTTCAAGGGTGTTTTTAAAATTGATTATAATTTTCATATTTAAGAGCGTATTCCCAAAATTTCTTTTCTTTTCGCTTTTTAAATGCATTCTTTTTTTTCGAATCCTGAGAAAACTAATTAATATTTTTGAAAATTTAAAAGGCAGAATGAAAGATTACGTTATTACCGAGGGCCGAAAGTCCCTGAAAACTGCTATAATGTCTATTTTAATAAGTTACAGGGGTAAAAAAAAGATAAAATTTATTGTGATTTTAATTTTAAATATCTCATTCAAAAAAACTTTTTGTTTATTCTAAGGGACTTTTGGCCCTCGGTAATAATTAATCTTTTATTCTGCGTTTAAATTTTTAAAAATATTTGTTAGTTTTCTCAGGATTCGAAAAAAATGAATGCATTTAAAAAGCATTGGCCCGAAATTTTGCGCCTACGCTCTTAACGGATTATCATCTTGACATTATGAAAATTTTAATAATGAAATTGTTAATTGAGGGCTCGATATAATATTATTTGTGGTTATTGTTACCTCAAATGCTATTAGACAAAATCGCTGATAGTGAAAGTAACCGACGGTAGTTCCCGACAAGGTAACCGACATCCTTCATAAATAAAGCTCATATTGAAGTAATCATGTGTTCACTCCCACGTAGTTCCTCCTTAAACAAATTTTAAGAGCCATTATTTCCATAATAAACAAATTTTACGCTTTTCCTAATATGATATTTTTACCATTCAAACCATTGTGGTTACTATCGTACTGGATAAAAAGGTTGTAAGTTAATTACAGCTTTTCTTTAGTTATGTTAATCATTTATTGCTTTTTAATGGTAAAAGTTATAGCTTTGGAGGGTATTAAATGGACGTCATAGAGTTCCAGATGGTCGGTAGATTGGTTGGATTACAATAAAACCATTTTTAAGTATAGCGTTAAATAATTTGATAGTTATAAATTTATTTAATTGTATATAAACAATTCAGCATACCTGTTCTGGTGATTTTGGTACATGCATCATTATTCAATTTACACGATTTAAATTACAACTTTTTAAGTCAAAAGTGTGCCATGTCATCACTATAAGAATTAGAAATGATTAATATCCCGGAACATTTAAATGGTTTTTTAAACAGTTTATTTAAATTCGAAGCTCGTATAGAGTAAATTGTATAGATTTTGAAGGTGATTTTCAAATTTCTAAAACCATTTCTCTGGAATTTCTGGAACAATTTCTCTGGAATTTCTGGAACAATTTCTGAACAAATGAAGGTGATTTTCAAAATCTCTAGTGGTGGCAAGGGATTAACGATGAAAATTAGAATTTACAGATAATATATTCGAAAAAGTCTCGATATTCGTATATCGTGTGTTGCTGGTTCTTAATGTCTAACAACACTTAATACAATATTAGTATTCATTCATAAAGATTGTTTTAACTTTAAAACTATTATCCAGATTTAACAATACGGCTCACACTCCCTCTAACGGGAAAATTCACTCATTGCAGATACTCTGAGATAGCGCGT
>NW_027313745.1:0-19828 GCF_040954645.1 Diabrotica undecimpunctata
CGCGCTATCTCAGAGTGGGGTTTGCTTAGTAAAAAATGTTTGTAACGCCATCCGTTTTCAAGATACAGGGCGTTGAAGAAAAAAAAACGCATTTTACGCATTTTTTACGATTTTGCAGAAACTACTGGCAATACTATAATGAAATTTTATACGAATATGTTTTGGAAGTATTAGTCAATATAACTTTTTTAAGAGTATAATTATTAATCAAAATTTCAAGTAAACTGAAACATCATTCAATTTTCCACGAAAAAGGTACTCTTGGTAAAACTCGATACTGTGTACCGTTTTCGGAATATTTTGATTTGAAAATTATGAAGTAATAATTGATGCTGGTAGTAATGATAAAGTTCTAATAGGTATACCTCTATTTTCTCCAAGTGTGCCATGGAAATCTGACATTTATTGATTGCTATGACGATAAATCAACAATAATTAGAGTTTTGAAACCTTGTTATTTGTAAAATTAAATCAAAATGTACTCAAATGTTGAATACACTGACATGTTATTAACCTTAGGCGAATGTTTAGGATGTTCTAGTGCAGCTGTGACACGTTATGTAGAAAAGTTTCCTAGAAGAAACTTACCAAGTAAAAAAACATTTAGAGCCATTGAACGACGTTACCGAGAAACTGGGATTGTGAGACCAAATAAAATAAATTCTGGTAGACCAAGAACAACAAGAACAATTAATAAAGAAAATAATATTTTAAATTTACTTGATCAAAATCCAACAGTTAGCGTAAGATATATAGCAAGACAAACAAATACTTCTTCTTCAAGTACTTGGCGGATACTGAAAGAACAGCAATTACATCCTTATCATTACAAACAAGTCCAAGAGCTCTTGCCAGATGATCTACCGGTTAGAGTGGATTTTTGTGAAACATTGCAACAAAGGACAACCCACACTTAAAATTTTTTTTTTAAATGCATTCTTTTTACAGACGAGGCCACCTTTACGCGACAAGGTATGTTTAACTCCCATAATGCACACTACTAGTGTGATGAGAATCCACGAGTCAAAAGGGTATCACATTACCAACACTCATTTAAAGTTAATGTTTGGGCAGCAACTTTAGGTAACAAATTAATAGGTTATCATATTCTACCTGGAAATTTAAATGGGGATATGTATCTTGATTTTTTAAACAATTCCTTATTCGAGATATTAGAAGATTTAGCGCTAAACGAGCGAAGATCTTTATTTTTTATGCACGATGGAGCTCCACCACACTTTGATAGAAGGTGTCGTAATTGGTTGAGTAATCATTTTCCGAATCGATGGATTGGTAGAGGTGCAGAAGCTCCGATTCATTGGCCTCCTCGGTCATGCGATTTTAACCCTTTGGACTACGCAGTTTGGTCATATATTAAGGAAAAAGTCTATGCTACAGAGGTAAATTCACGTCAATAATTGGAAGAAAGAATTCAACGTCAATTTAATGACATAGCTGATCCCCTTGCGTTTAGAAGGTTAATGAAATCTTTAGAAAAAAGAATAGACTTGTGTATTCGCGAAAACGGAGGGCATTTTAAACACTTACTGTAATTGATTTTTATTTTATGTTCTTAGTCATTAATTTAATTTTCTTCTTGTGAGTTTTGTTTAATTACTAACTATTTTATACCAGCATCAATTATTACTTCATAATTTTCAAATCAAAATATTCCGAAAACGGTACACAGTATCGAGTTTTACCAAGAGTACCTTTTTCGTAGAAGATTGAATGATGTTTAAGTTTACTTGAAATTTTGATTAATAATTATACTCTTAAAAAAGTTATATTGACTAATACTTAGTACGATCCGTGTAACTAGCGCCCTCTATGAGAATCGGATATAATAACAAATTCATGGGATGTATCAGCTTCCAAAACATATTCGTATGAAATTTCATTACAATGTTGCCAGTAGTTTCCGCAAAATCGTAAAAAATGCGTAAAATTCTTCAACGCCCTCTAGCTTGAAAACGGATGGCGTTACAAAAATTTTTTACTAAGCAAACCCCAATTATTTTTCAGTTTTTTACCTACCCTAGAGACGGGGTTACCTTTTTTTGTAACACCCTGTATATTAAATTCTTCTTCTTTTGGGGCCTATTCGTTTCTGATGCTTTAAACTGATGCTTTAAATATATTAGTTATTGTTATGGAGAACCATTTCCTCAGGTTTTTTAACCATGATATTCTCCTTCTCCCAATTCTTTACTTTCCAAATACTTTGCCTTGAAGGATTATTTTCAGTAATCTGTATCCTTCTCCCAATTCCTTACTTTCCAAATACTTTGTCTTGAAGGATTATTTTCAGTAATCTGTATTTAGTGCCGTTTATCATTGTGTCCGAAATATTCTAAATTTCTTTTTTTAATCATATACATCATTTCTCTTTCTTTCCCCATTCTTCGTAGTACAGTCTGGTTAGTTATCTTGTCCGTCCATGATATCCTTAGGATTTTTCTGTATAGCTACATCTCGAAGGCTTCAAGTTTTTTCTCCATCGCTTCAGTGAGTGTCCAGGATTCAACTCTATAGTATATTATCGAGAATATATAACATCGTAGGAGCCTTACTTTTATCTCCATAATAAGGATGTGGCTCTTAAAGAGTTTGGCCATGTTGTTGAATGCACTCCTAGCCTTAAAAGTAAACTGTTTAAACTGTCCGCAAAAATAATGGTGTTATCTGCATAGCGGATGTTGTTTAGGCGGTCTCCATTTAAAAGGATTCCATGTTCGCAATTTTCCAAGGCTTTACTAAATATTTCCTTTAAATATAGGTTGAATAATATAGGTGAAAGTATACATCTTTGTCTAACGCCTCGTAGAATCTGGATCGCTTTCATCGGTTTATCTCCAAGATTTGTTCTTATTATGGCTGATTGGTTTCAGTATAAATTTTGTATTATACGCCGGTCTTTATAATCTATTTGGGCTTTTGTTAGAACATCCATCATTTTTCGGTGTTGAATTATGTCAAATACTTTTTGGTAGTAGCTAAAGCAGGTGTAGATATCGCAAGTCATATCTCTGCATCTTTGGAATAATACCTGTAGACTAAACAGTGCATCTCTTGTACCTAGGTCTTTCATGAATACAAACTGTGTGTCTTTTTTTTGTCTCTTGTCACGTAGCTTGTATATTCTGCGATGTATAGAAGTTTAAGAAATTCAGACTGTACTCCGTCTGGTCCTGGAGCTCTCTCTCCTTTTAATGGTACTATGACTGCTCTTCTTTCTGCTACTAGTATAGGTGGTCCTGTTTCCGGACCTCCTTAGACATATATCCTTAGAAATCCACAAATTCTTGAAAATAACAGAAAACACTCTCACTTATTATCTATCCATCCTTAACAAATATTTTAAGAAATGGAAATGACAACAAAATACTAAAAAAACTGAAGTATTATTTTTTTATCTTACTAATAGGCTAATAAACAGTGCATTTTAACAACAAACGTTTAAAACACAATAAATACCTGAAATACCTTGGCATTAATCTAGATAGAACGCTTTTGTTATGAGGACACCTGACGAAAATATTAGCTAAACTAAAAACCCACACCAATATTATACAGAAACTGTGCGGTACTATATGGGGGTCCACAGCATCAATCTTAACATCCTCTGTTCTTAGTTTGATATTACGGGTTGATAGCTGCATTTTCAGACATCATTTATTGGATGGAATTGATGAGGAGGTAAGTTTATTGTTAATAATTAGTATGGAAAAATGATCGCTTCCGTACAAATGGGATGTCACATCTCACGACAGAGATGGTTGCAAGACAGGGTCACAGAGCGATAAACCTATTGGGGACCTATCACCAGTGGAAACGTTAAATCTTGTGTTTTTTCCATCATTAATGATATTCATATTAAAATCATTAAAAGTTTGTTCAATTTTACGTCCTAAGGAATCGGTTTTTTTGTCTCCCCAAAGTATATTGTGGGCATCAAAATCGCCTAAAATAATACGAGGATCTTGGAATTTGATTGAAAAGTTCTGTTATTTTATTTATAGACCGGTTTAAGTCCGGAGAAAAATAAATATTGCAGATATTAACTTTGTATGGCCCTTTTATAGTTACTGTTGTTGCCTCTACCTCAGTTTTTAAACGTATGATTTAGGAATTATATGAGTTATGAACATATATTACTACTCTCTCACTAGCGTGGCTACTAGTTATTCTCTTCTTAAAATATGAAGTATAGTTTCTTTAGTTATGATAATTATCTTCTTTAAAGTGAGTCTCTTGTAGACATAACATAGATGGTTTAAATTTAGCTATAAGTAATTTAAATTCTTCTAAATGGGTGTAATACCCATTTAGGTTCGACTGCAATATGCAGTTGAATGTTGTTCTAGTAAGTGTCAGCAGATGTATCGCTGCTTAAATCAGTAGACACGAGTTGCAGACTGTTTCATAATTTTATTTTTTAATCTAGTAAAGCGAGTTAGTGCTGAATGAATTTTAGTTAAAAAATTGAGTAGTCAGTCGATATCTTCTGTGTACGTTTTAGCAATGTTGAGAGGATGAGAAGAACCGTGTGCATTTTGGAAGAAATCAATTAATTCTTCCTGGGTTAAGTATCCATTATCAGAAGTATCTTTGAAGAAAGAGCTAGTGCATTTAATAACATCTTTTAATACGTTTAAGGTTTTTGGTTTCTAAAATTTACTTATGCATCTGTGAAAATGGTGTTTGGAGAAGGAGGTACAACTACGAGATATATCACAGATATAAACATCCATTTGGTGGTAAAGACGTAGTATCCTTTATAAAAATAGGAAGACTAAGATGGCAGGACATCTGGCAAGATCACAGCAGAACAACCCTCCTAGAAGAATCCTTATGTCACAACCTGTGGAAAGTAGAAGTAGGGGTAGACCAAAACTCAGATGGAGGGAGGGTGTAGATGAGGATGGTAGACAAATAGGCGCAGCAAACTGGCAACAGTTGGCAATGGATAGAGCTGACTGGAGTAATAGACTTGGGAAGGTCGAGGCTCTTTTATAGGGTTGTAGCACCAATGATGATGATAATGAAAATTTACTTATAGGTTCTTTAAATGGGTTCTGGTCTTTTGTTGTCGGGGAAGTCGTTTTTGATGTCGTTTATTTGGCGTTTAGACGATTAACTGTCAGAAGATGTTGGAGGATGATTTTTACTGAGATTATTAATTTCAACGTTATCTCTTTGGATGGGAGTTTGTACGGGATTTGAATATAATAGAGGAATATTGATTGTTTCTTCCGACTGTGAACTAGTCGATTATTGTGGAGAATTTAAGTGACAATTATTTTGGGTACAATTTGGTTGGTAGATAATTGTGTGTTTGTATTATTTGTGCACTGAGATTCTAGAAGTCCTTACTGTTTGTAAAATAAATTCGTAAATATTATATATAGTATATAATATAAATTATCACCAAATCAATTCGGTAATTGATTTGGTGATAATTAATTAACATGGACCCAGGAATTTTTTTAAGATTTTTAGGAGCAATGTAAGTATATCGTCGGAAGCTCAAGATATGCTTAAATAAAGAGTTAGTAGTTCCTATTCATAGAAACTCCATTGGAGTTATTTGATGAATGCCAATATTTTGTAAATCAGCTTACTATGAGGTATTGTTGGGCAGACATTAGAAGTTATCAGTCTTTGGTTTGATGTGACTACTTCCTAGCATGCGTACGTGATTGACTACTATTGTTTCATTATCTGTTCCTAAAAATTCTGCGACTGTTTCTTCAGTAGAAAATATAATGCAAATAAGATCATTTACAATCCTGGAAATGGCAATAATTTTATTAGGATCGATTTTAGTAGCTATGGCATTTAAATAATCTTC
Organism: Diabrotica undecimpunctata; assembly: GCF_040954645.1. NCBI lineage: Eukaryota > Metazoa > Arthropoda > Insecta > Coleoptera > Chrysomelidae > Diabrotica > Diabrotica undecimpunctata. Next base: position 5,855 of record NW_027313745.1, read on the forward strand.
AATTTTATTATTTGGAAGTGAATTGAATAAAATAGCTTGTTTTTTGCTTTGGAATTTTTTGTTAGACTTACAACAGTAGAGTATAATTTTGATGTATTGAATGGAGGAGTAACATGTTAAGAATTAATAAGTCCAGAAACTCCTTCCCCTGGATCCTGAATATTGGGTCTATGTTGCCTGATTACGGCCCTCGTACTTGAACAGGTTCATTAGTAAGAACCAATTTAATTAACCTTATGTTAATATTTCTGGTCGGTTTTTGCTATTTGTTGATTAGCTATTAACAAAAAGATGGTCTAACCTACAGTAAAACTTGTCCAGTAATCACTTTACTAAATTACACTATTCAAAAATGATAAAGAAATATATTAATTACTAGTGATAAGTAGTGTTGCCCAAAATTGGTCTTGGTCTTGCAGTCTTGGTCTTGTTCTTGCGTTTTTGCAAGACCAAGACCAAGACCAAGACCGCCTAATTTTAGCAAGACCAAGACCAAGACTGGCCGTGCAAGATTTAAGCAAGAACAAGACTAAGCCTGAGAGACTCTTGCGTCTTGCAGTTAGGACTGAATGTGGTTTTAGCGAGTGTGGTTTTAGTGAGTATAGTAGTTCGGATATATGCTTAAAGACTCTATGAGATGCAAAAAAATATGTAATCAAAATTTAAAAAACTGGACTTATTCGCATTACAAACAATGCCATAAACACACATACCGAATCAAAATATTCATTAAAAACACATTTAAAACTTGCTCAGAGGGCATAATTACAATTTAAAAATAAAATACTTTGTACATTCTTTTCTAGCAGACGACTTCTTCGCTCTGAAATTAATTGTCCATATTTTGAGAATAGCCGCCCTCTAATAATAAAAATAATCTTGCATTACGACGCCGACATTAATATCGTATCGATATTTTTTAAAATATGTCACCCTAGCTAATAAAAAATATAATTGTTACGGACACCCACTTAATAATTCAATTTTGTTCCCATTATAATTTAGTCAGGATGGATCTAAATAAACAAATCTTATCGGCCTAAGACTATTAATACTGTTTCTGCTGAGTGTTCGATGAGATCATGCGGTTAAACAAAATTTGCTGAAAGAGCGTGGCTGTAACAAGACAAATTATTAACAGATGATTTTGCCTACCGTGTAAACAAAATACCGAAGTATTTAGAATAACGAAGTAACGATATATAATTCTCGGTTTGTTATTAGATACTTATAAAATAGGGTATTGGATAGTAACGAACATAAAGTAACTATAAAGTATAGTCGTTACTTTTTCGACATACTTAACACTCACTAACAATCACTTAACTTCATTCCCAATTGAGCTTTCCTTTGAGTCTAATGTAATAATTGTTTTTCATCTAATCCTTGTTGTTCCCGGAGTGACAAGTATACAATTTAATATGAGGGACAAAGATTCAAATAGTTCTAGTCGGAGTAGTGAGCGTTGGAGTTATAGATCTAAAAGACCTAAAAGCAAATGTGATGAGTTTTTCGAAATAATTCATGCATCCCAAATTGCTTTGTGTAAATTGTGCCTACATAAAAAGGTTGAAATGAAAATGAACAACAGAAACACGTCAGGTTTAAGGAAGCATCTAATATCTTTCCACAAAAAGGAATTACAAAGATTTCTTCTTGAAAAACCAAAATTCGGTGTAGATATCCCAAGCTTTCGCTATGTAAAACGATATACTTATTACCTTATTACCTTTACATATATTATGTACCTACTACTTTATTTTGGTAAATTAATGTATTTATTAAGTAGGTATCTCCTTAATTTAAAATAACTTCTTTTGATTATCATTGCTTTTTTACCTATCCTTTATTTTTTCAAGTTAGTTTTTTATAGAAAAGTAGAGATAAGATTGGTAAAAACATTTATTTTGCTTTAATACGTGAATTATAGTTTGTTATCCTATCACCTAAAAATCTGTACCCTTGATATATGTATGTGGATTTTTTGCCCATCATGTCCATCAATCCCTTTCTAGCCAGATAATGTTCTTTAAAATACAGGCATGCTTATGTCATTAATTTGTTTTTTTTGTGTTTTAACCTTGTTTTAGCATATGTAAGCTTAGTAAATGCAAACGTTTATTAAGAAACAGATTGACTTCCATGGCGCATGGTAGATAGGTGAGTTAGTTAGAGCATAGGCACGGATGGATCGCTTAAATCGTGGCTTCAAACCCCACTCGGTGTCAGTTATTTAGACATTTATTAATTTACTCTGTTAATAATATAAAGTAATATATATAGTAATATAAATGTACTTACTCTGTTATGTTGTTCTAAGATCTAAAGTAACGTTTAATAAATAGCAATAGGCTAATGGGTAACTGCAAGACTTGCAAGACTCTTGCTGCAAGACCAAGACCAAGACCAAGACCGGGATTGCAATACCAAGACCAAGACCAAGACCAGGTGTATTGGCGCAAGACCAAGACCAAGACTGTCTAAGTCTCGTCTTGTTCTTGCATTTGGGCAACACTAGTGATAAGGCAAACTGGAATTTATTTATATTTGGCACACGTCTTGCTCGTTCGAGTGCTAAAACAAGAATCTATACTGTAAATTTTATTACGAATTTCGCTTGTATTTATTATTCAGTATTGGATATTTTCTTAGGCCTACCAAGTTTTTTGGGTTATTAGTTTATTAAATGGTAGAGGTGTATTAGTTTTTACGGCATGACAAAACTACACGATTAAACAAGAATGTATATTTTATATATTTGCATAAACATAATTTCATAAAAAATACATAACATACTTCCCGAACAATAGTCAACCGTAGATAGGGGCTGTTATTATCACGTTCCTGTTCAAAATTATCAATCGAAAAAGCTACCATCTCTTTACAACGACTATTTAACTTTTAATGTGACATTTTGTAATTAAATCATACAAATTAAAAAAAAAAATATATTAAAAATCCTTTATAAAAGGTACATAATATAAAAACCCTAATCGGGCTATATCAAAAAAACGGTTTTGGAATCCATATTCCATCATCAGTGCACTAGGTATACATGTATTGAGCCACTAAATATGTGGGTGAAAACCCGTTAAAAATTGTTTGTTTGAATTTAGTTTACATTATACACATTACATACATGGTGGTAAATATTATGATGGTAAAGTTACCAGTGGATTTGGTAACATGGCGCCACAACAAACAATTTTTAACGGGTTTTTACCCACATATTTAATGGCTCAAAACATGTATACCCACCTAGTGCACTGATGATGGAATATGGATTTCAAAAACGTTTTGTGATATAGCCCGATTAGGGTTTTTAAATTATATACCTTTTACAAAGGATTTTTAATAAAATTTTCTGTTATATATGGTATACAGCCATCTACAGGAACTTAGATTCCTTGTGGATCATACCAATTTTGTTCTAAAATAAACAGAGTTTAGTTAATAGCAAATTGTTCGTTGGCAGTTAAAGTATGATCCGGACAAGTGTTCTTCTTAAAAACGCGTTATAATCAACTTTACAAATTAAATAAAACAAATTATAGTATATTTTTTTAAGATTACATTAATAGAAATCTTCAGATATTATTTTTACGCGTATATAATAAAATATGTATCGTGGCTGTAATTCCAGTGTACCTACTTGGCTAAAAGATTCTAAGGAACAGACTTACGACTTGAAATAATATTGTGTTGGTATCATGTGAAATCACTTAATATAACTGTATTAATTTTACTATTTAAATTGTCTATTTAAAACAACCATTAACCAACGCCTATTATATTTCCTGTATTTACTTCTGTTGAAAGTGCCTTTTCCAAAAATGTTTGAGACATTATTTGATCAAGATACATAAAGGAAATATGGGACAAATTTTTCGATCTTATCACATACTTTCCGCGTCCGTAATTTACAAAACGGTTTACCGGAGAGTTGCTAATGTTGCTTGTTTATTAATCAGTTTGCTGTAATACATCGTTATCGTTAGGTTTATTTGACAAAAATGTATTATTTGGATATCATTAAGTACATTTAATATTAAAGAAAGACCCTATAGTAATAGGAATATGGATACATAAATACTGGAATGTTTGATCCAAAGCAAATATATCGACATCAAAGCACTGTTCAATATAATCGAGAAGACTGACTTTCAAGTCAAGGTACTCGTATACATTTTCTAAAATATCTAACTTATTATGAAAACGCTGTAATTACTTTAATATTCAATTTTTAGTCAGTGGCTTTATATAGAATTCTTTTAAAAAAAATGTATATAATAACAATTTTATTAGTATTTTGTTGGCTTCGAGGTAGGTTCAATATGATTCGGAGCTTAACCACTCTACCCCGGTACGTGGTCGTACGTCTTAACTTGCTAATGATTAAATATATTTAGGGCCGGTACTTATAGTCCTGATTAAACCCCGATTAGCTCAATTTTGTTAGCCGGTGAACTTTAATCAGCGCTAACGGGTACTTTCATCCCCGATTAAACGTAATCAATAGTTAACGGTCGATTTACTTTAAGCAGCCAAAAGTAGTATGATTAACGGACGTTTAAAGATAATCAAGGCATTCTGAAAGGTAGAGAGTAGGAGAAGCGTAGGAAGAAGACGCGTTTCCTGGTTGAAGAACCTGAGAGAGTGGTTTGGTTGCAGCTCAAGGCAATTGTTCAGAGCAGCTGCCTCGAAGGTCAGAATAGCCATGATGATTGCCAACCTTCGTCGCGGAGATGGCACTTAAAAAAGAAGAACGCATTCTGACCTTACATTTAAAGAGTTTGAGAAACATTTTGATGATGATGAAATAATAACATATTTTTTAAATAACGTCTGAACCTATACAAGAAAACGAAAAAATTATATGGAAGAATTTGATTATTACGAATTTTTGTTAAGGTTCCATTTCCATAAAAATACTATGAGACAATTCATACAAGAGCTGGATCCTGTTCTTCGGCATATAAATCTTCAGTACGGTACAAATCACGTATATACTTATTACATGTGTTTCATTGAAACACATGTTAAATGTATATATTTTTTTGATATGTATAACTAACAGTAAATAATTATTAGATATTGAAAATGAAAATAAATATTTTTATACTTAAAAAAAATCGGTTGCCTGTAAAGTCGGTTTTACGGGCGAAGATTTTACGTGACAACGTCTTTTTCTCGGTCTTTTTCTCGTATTTATTGATATGAATATTATTAAATTGCACAATAGTTGTTTGCAGTTGAAACGCGCTGTTTCTTCTCAATCGACTGAATTACGATTGATTGCAAAGTGATTTAAACTAATAATTTACTTAACACTATCAACATTTGTCAATAGTATGACATAACCTATAAACTCAGTTTCTCAACTTTTGTGTCAATCTAACAATTAATCAATCAATCATAGTTTACGATAATAAAATATTAGTGTACAATTATTTACCTTTATTGTTGTAGTTGTTGTAAATGACGAATTCTCTAGTGCTGCGCGCGCAGCGGACCGATCATGTTTGAGTGGGAGAGAGACGCAAGGCATTCGCCGGTCCGGCGGGCCTCTCTCTCGTTCGGTGACTCATCGTAACAGACGTGAGCGGGCGTTACACTTTTTCATGAATGACTCCGAGCCACAACCTAATTTAAGACGTTGTCACGTCAAAATCTTTTTCTTTAGGTACCATGGGCTTGATATCACAGCACAAATTTTAACTCTATCTATTTCTCAAAGTCTGAATACATTTATATCTTACTTTTTTTAGCAATAAAAAGAAGAGTCCCAAATTATAAATACACAATATTAAAACTCAAGTAAAATAGTTCACAATATTAAAAAGGTTCAAATACGAAACGGTTCAAACAAGTATAGTTTCATTTTCAACAAAAAAAAAATTCAAATAATGAAATGGCAAAATAGAATACACTTAACATTCATTTGCCAAAGAAACAAAATACCTTGGAATACTATGGAATACTCACATACTGAAAACCACACAGAAAGCTACTATGTCCCTGGGCAGATGTAGAAAAATGTGCGGTAAGAACTGAGAATTTAACCCCAAAATGACTATGGTTGGACAAGGGTTATTAGACCCATGATAACCTATGGCTCGGTGACGTGGTGGACAAAGACGCAGCAAATGGGAGCAATAAGGCTGCTAGGCTAAATCTGCCACCACTTCATATCTGTATACAGAGCGAAACCAGATCAGTGATGCACAGATTAATCCATAGTCAGCGACATATAAGCCAGATGCATGGTGCTGACAACAGAAAGCTAATTGAGGAGCTAAAAGCCGATATTGTGATGGGGAAACCTATCGATGCAACAGTTACGAGATATAGCTTTAACGATAAGTTCACAATTAGGCTACCAGGCAGGAAAGACTGGAATAAAGGTGTGCTCATACAAGCTGGTGCTACCTGGTACACGGATGGCTCAAAAACATCGGAGGGTATGGGAGCCGGCATAGTATGGACAAATCAAGCGATACATTTCCCGGTAAGTCTATCTAAGGATGTGACAGTTTTCCAGGTGAAAATAACGGCAATCCATCACTGCGGTGGAAGAAATAGAAAGGCAGGAAAGAACGTTCTTTTCAGTTGCCATCTTCACAGATAGTCAGGTAGCGCCTAAGGCACTCAATTCTGTAGAGGGCAATTCTAAGCTAGTATAGGATTGCGTGTGTGCCCTAAACAAACTAGGAGACCGTAGCAAGGTTACGGTAGCCTGGGTACCGGGGCACGAGGGTCATAAGAGCAATGAAAAAGCAGATTAAATGGCCAAACAAGGCTCATCAATGCCATTCATTGGACTGGAACCCTTCTGCGGAGTTGCAAAGTCAGTAACAGAAACGGCTACAAGGAAGTGGGTAGCTCACAAATCTTTGGAATAGTGGAGGAATTCCATTACAAAGACAGGCAAAACAGTTCATTACAGAACATTTGCCAAAATTTACGGCCGACCTAATAAGCAAATGCAGGAAAACAGTCAAAACCATAGTAGGTCTTCTAATAGGGTACTGTAAGCTGAATAGGCACTTGAAGCTACTGGGATTATTAGATGATGACCTGTGCAGATACTGTCACCCCGAAGAAGAAACAACAGAGCACATTTTATGTCAGTGTGACAGTCTGGCAAATGTGCGGTTCTTTGCATTAGGAGAAGAAAATCCACCGGCAAATAGCTACATGGAAGGTATAGTCTCGAAACTACTAGACTTTATACAAAAGGTCAGGCTAGAGAATGTTATCTAGGACTATAAGACCACAATAGATCCGAAAAGGTCTCAGTGGAATAGGCCAAAAGGCTACCTCTCTAAATCTAATCTAATCTACCATAATATTTTAAACTTTAATATAAAAAAATATAAGGTTGAATGCTCGAATAAAACTTTGATCAGATAAAAGGCATATATCGAGCACAGTTTAATTTAATCTTGCCCAAGTACTTTCGATCCCTAGATCATCTTCAGGGGCATCTGAAATAAGCCAAGAAACTTCTTGGATATGACTATATCCCGTAATAAAGATTCTTTAGAGTACAATATTTACAGAAAACCTACCCAAACAGATCATGTTATACATGATACATCTAATCATCCAACCCAACATAAAATGGCTGCTTTCAACAGTTACATTCATAGGTTACTCAAATTTCCACTTTCTAATGATAATTTTAATTCAGAACTTAATACTCTTAAACAAATTGCTTTCAATAATGGTTATGATCCTAACATTATCTATAAGCTTCTAAATAGAGCTAAACTAAAAATTGCAGAAAAGCTTGCATATTCGTCACAATGTTTTCTTCAACCTACTGCTTTAAATAACACCAGATATTTCTCCTTCACTTACATTAGCAGCATTTCCAATAAAATATCTAAACTTTTTACTTCTACAATTGATAACATTAAAATTTCCTTCAAGTCACACAACACCTTAGGTTCCTTCTTAATCAACACCAAAGATAGGATGAACACACTTGACAAAAGTGGTATTTACAAATTAAAATGTGATGATTGTGATGCCTCTTATGTAGGTAGAACCATTAGAAAGTTATCTACTAGAGTTTCAGAACATTTGAAAAGACCAAACTCTTCAAGTTTTGGTCAACACTTCACTTATTATCCAGTAAACACAATTTTAACATCAACACTGGTTCATCTATCTTACATGACATTAGTAGAAAGAAAAACTATATGGAGTTAAATTTATTGGAAGATTTGGAGATTACAAGGGAAACAAATGAAAACTCTTACTGTCTTAATACTCAAATTAATTTAAATTGTACTAAATTTAAACCTATTTTTAAAAACTTTATTACAGCTTCACCTCGTAGGGGACCCAGCTCTACTGTTTAGACTTCCTGCACTGAGCACATCCATATTAATTTTATAGTTATACCATTGACTGTGGGTTCAACTGAACTACTTGGATTACACCCCATTTATATACTTTGCTTTCAATTTTGATTTTCAATTTTTAGTATTTTAATTACTCGTCAGATCTCTTCCTTTCTACATTACAGATAGTGCTTGGTAGACCATTTTATTGTAGTCAACTACCCACTGTCTAATATATTGTTTAGTCCTTTTCTTGCATTCTTACTTTACGTCGACTTCAGTTGCTCTCAAACTAACACCTTAATTATTACAGACAGGTTTGAGTGTGAGATCTGGATTATTCAATCTACTTAAAAAATATTCTATATAATTTTATATTTCATCAGTGACCTCCTATAGTAGTGTCAGTTGGACTTTTGGTCAATACTTAGTTTCATAGAATTGTAAAAGGTGCAGATCACATATCTATGATTGTGACTGCTCATCCAAGCTGTCATTTGTCACATGTCACCTTAACATTTTCGTTAGATCGGGAGCCATTCTGTCTCCGGCTTCTGCAATTAATGTAGCCTTTCTTAAATAATTTTAAAGTGTTTGTTTGTCCTTTTGTAGTGTAGTGTGATGTACATTTATATGTTTATGACATTTTGTTCTTGTCGGATAGGCCGCAATTGACGAAGTGTCTATAAACGTTAATCACATAAAAACTCTTTATCAACCATAAACATCGAGTTTTTATCGAAGTTAATCAATTTCTTTAGTTATAAAAAAACGTTTCTTGGCTTATTTCAGATGCCCCTGAAGATGATCTAGGGATCGAAAGTACTTGGGCAAGATTAAATTAAACTGTGCGCGATATATGCCTTTTATCTGATCAAAGTTTAATATAAAACTTTTTGTTTGTACTTATCTCTTTTCGATGTACCGAGTCTAGAAAGTGCATAAAAATAACATGTGCCTTTACTTAGGCAGTAGCTAGTTTGTCTTTAGCTTCATGGGTGGAAGACAATGATGCTTGGTAAAAATTATGTGTTTTATCTCATCAGGTATTAATGACGCACAAGTAAAGAACCATGGACTTAACTGTATAATATTTTAATAATTAAATTATGCCATATTATGCCGTCCAGCAGTCAGTAATGAAACACCAACAAAAACACAATTTCGAAAACCAATTACATAAGCAAACCAGTAAGTGTTTTGGAACTACCTTCGATTAAAGTGTAAATTAGGAGATTTTCGCCGAATTTGCGGCACTCGACACGAGTCGTATACGCGGAAAGCGTCTTATATGTGCTTGGGGATTAGTAGTTTAACAACTGACGACTCATCCCTTCAATAAACAAACCCTAATAATGTTGTGGTCGTCACTAGGGCCTTGATTAAGGGCACTGCGAATAATTCCCCCGTTTTCGACGCAAGCCCATCCTTGCGACAAATTTTGGACGAAAGACGACAAAAGGCTCATTTCCATTTCAACAATCTCATTAAGGAAAGTTGGCGTCACGGGGATTATGTGTACCTGTTAAGAATAAGACGGTATTTATAATGTAGAATTTAGGATCTTTTGATCGTCCTCATAATTTATTACCTCAGAAATTGTTTGAAAACTGTAAACAATTTCTAGTCTGCGTCTTTCAAATATAACAAACTAAACAATTAGTTGATGAATATTAGACTCACACTAAAGAAAGATTCATTCTATAAACCAGACGAAAAAAAAAACATGTAGAGTAGTATTTTACCAAAATTATGAATAAACTGGAATTTTTGTATATAGTATCGTTTCAAATGTAACATTAATACGTTTCATTTCGTTGTGGACTTTAAGTCAGCCTACTATAGCGTCCTAAGATGTAAATTATATGATGCCATGAATAAACTTAATATTCCCCATAAATTATTAGGACTTGCAAAAACAACTACGAGTAAAGTGATCTGCAGAGTGCAAATACAAGGTCTGACAGTAGTAGTCTGACAATTTTTACAAAAACAAACATAACTTCTCCATATTTCATAAACCTAATCATACTGACATGACTATACACAATTCATCATCCCATCCCATACAACATAATCTGGCAGCCTATTATAGTACGTTACATAGATTAACAGAAATTCCAATGTCAAAATACAATTTTGAGACAGAATTAAATATCATTAAGTAAATGGCAGTAAACAATGGATACAACGAACAAACAATTAATAAAATTTTAAATCATAAACTATACAAGAAAGCCCTGAAATTAGTATTTCCACCACCAGAGGAAAAAAACCCAGTACCTTCTGCTCGATTACATATAGAGGCAAAATATCAACAAAAATAGCCAAACACACAAAAAAAGAAAGAAATAACACTACTAGCCAAAATAAAAAGCACTTACACAGTGGTGTAAGACTTTTATGTATGATAGCTTTAATTTACACAAAAAAATCAAAGAAATAACAGGTTCTAGAAAACGTACAAGAACGAATATCCTTAAAAATGATAAAGGGGATATTATTACTGATATGAAGGAGAGATTATGTCACTGAACCAATTACATCCAACAACTATTTAATGATGAAAGAGAAGAACTATCATAAGAAATCACCGAGGATACTGGACCACCAATATTAAGAGATGAAGTCATCTATGCCATCAAAAACACAAAAGAGGGTAAAGCTACTGGACCAGATGATGTGCCAATCGAATTATTAAAACTCATCGATGAAGATGTTATTGATGTAATGGTTGAACTCTTTAATCTAATATATCAGACTGCCACAGTCCCCAGACAATGGCTGCAATCGACCTTTGTAGCAATTCCCAAAAAGCCAAGTGTAACAACTTGCTCAGATCACAGAACAATAGCTTTAATGAGTCACACACTTAGAACATTTTTGAAAATAATTCACAGCAGAATTGTTAAAACTCTTGAATATGAAATTAGTGACACACAATTTGGCTTTAGAAATGGTATGAGTACATAAGATGCTTTGTTCGGCTTGAATGTGCTGGCTCAGAGATGCATGAACATGAATCTGGACATGTACTTATGTTTTGTAGACTTTGAAAAGGCATTTGATAAGGTTCAACATAAAAAGCTTGTAGATATATTAAAAAGGAAAACTATTGACAGTCGTGATATTGGAATCGTTTGATTGGAATCAAACTGCCAAGGTAAGAGTTGACAACCAGTACACCCAAAATATCAAAATACAGAGAGGAGTCCGCCAGGGTTGCGTGCTGTTCCCACTATTTTTCAATGTCTACAGTGAAGCGGTATTTCAAATAGCGCTCTCAGACTCAATAGAAGGTATATCTATCAATGGAGAAGTTTTGAATAAGTTACGTATTGCAGACGATACAGTAATAATGACGGATAACAACAATGATTTACAGAACGTAATGCAATGCCTTAATGAACGCTGTCATGAGTACGGACTGAAGATAAATTTAAAGAAAACTAAATGCATGATCATGACTAAATCTGCACATGCAAATATCCAACTGACTATTGAAGATACTGCAATTGAGAGTGTTAATAACTATAAATATTTAGGAACATGGATAACACCAGATGTAGACCAAACCAAAGAAATTAGGACACGCATTGAAATAGCACGTGCATCATTCATTAAACTTAACAAGTTTCTTTGTTGTCGGGATATAAGGTTAGAACTACGCCTGAGAATGCTTCGATGTTCTCTACTCTTCTTTATGGCTTGGAAGCGTGGACACTAAAACAAGTCTATCTGATTAAGTTGGCCGCCTTTGAATTTTGGTGTTACAGAAGAATCCTACAGATTCAAAGAATGTCAAACGTGGAAGTAACTAGAAGGATAGAAAATGAGGCGGAAATATTATTAACTATCAAAAGACGAAAACTTGAGTACTTAGGACATGTGATGACAGGGCAAAAATACGCATTATTACAACTTATTATGCAAGGCAAAATCCGAGGAAAGCGAAATGTGGGAAGACGAAGAATATCCTGGCTCAAGAACTTAAGGGAATGGTTTGAATGCAGTAGTGCAGAACTTTTTAGAGCGGCAGTCAATAGAGTCCGCATAGCCATGATGATTTCCAACCTTCGATAGAAGATGTAACTTAAAGAAGAAGACACAGTGGTGTATACAAACTTAAATGTGGCGACTGCCCAAAAACTTAAATTGGTCAAACTGGTAGAAATTTTGATAAACGAATAGCAGAACATAAAAGGGCTTTCAGTAATAGAAAAACAGATTTTACATACGCATTTCACATTCTAGATCATAATCATTCTTTTAATGACGAATTTCAAATTATTCACATTTAAAATAAAGACCTTAAGCTATCTTTGTTAGAATCTATGGAAATTAACAAATTAAGAAACACAGATATAATTCTGAATGACCAACTTGAGACAAACAGTTCTCCCCTCCTCAACCTATTTTATTAAACACTATATAGTGTAAACGCATGCCAAAAATAGATCACTTGAGAAAGGTACTCTGCCGAAACAGCTGTAGTGAAGTTTTTATAATAAATTTTGTGGAAATTTTTTTTCAGTGTTTTATTGTTACATAAAATGAATTTACAGCATGTAACGGTAGAATCCATCAAAGTTATTTCTGTTGGCACGTGAAGGTTTTTCAATTTGAATTATTTCATAGGTTTGACAGACGATTAAAGTAATAATTTAAATTAAAAAAAATATAATCAAAATATAAAAAAGAAGGGTATTTAATTTCTTTTTATTAAACTAGTTTGAACAGTACGATTTATTGTGTACGTATATGTTTTTTATTTTATAATATGTGAGCCAAACTCATTTTAAATTTGGCTTACATGTTTTGGTTTATTACCTATAATACGAATAATGACAATGTGCAAAGATCTAGCAGACCTACCATATTTTTGTATTACCCAATAAGAAACAGTCGTCGGTGCTAACTAATCAATTCACTTCATGTACCCCTCAATCTCCTTCCTTAGGTCGAGAAAAATCGTAAAACCGATTCTAAAATATTTCCTTTCTACATCGAAGGTCCTCGGTCCTTCGTTAAAAGCGAGCATTTTTTATTCTCCGTGTCCATATGTGGATTTTATAGAACAATTTACGATTATTGGAAACCAAAGTTTGCTGCAATAAATCGGAATTGGGGGGCCCCTTGATACAGTTTCAGTTTGGAATCGTAAACACAACGGAATGCGAATGTATGCCGGGGCACGTGCGTCTCACATCCTACCACTTTCGGCCGCTGCCGAGATATATTTTTATTTAAACGTAAAAAAAGACATATAATACGGCGGTGAATGATCGCTCGGTGAAACGGCACGTTGATGTTAAAACAATCGCAAAAACTTTCGACTGGACATAATTAATCAAATACGAAATGCGCCTTAACAACAAAATTATTTATTTATCGTACAGTATCTGGACATATTAAAAAGTATAACATTTCAATATAGTACAGAAATGAAAGCTTTGACTTAAACGGTCCACTGTGCTAAGAAAGTTAATACCACATACTGTACATACATTTTAATTTTTATAAATATATTCTAAACTAGCTTACGACGCATTTAATTTCACTCATGCTGCGTCGATAATAAAAGCATATCGCTTATCGAAATAATCACTCTGAGATAGCGCGT
>NW_027313746.1:0-19827 GCF_040954645.1 Diabrotica undecimpunctata
CGCGCTATCTCAGAGTAGTAATTTTGTAGCTTTTCCGATGCTATATTTGGCTCTTTGTTTAAAACTAAAACGGCTGTATCATCGGCAAAAGTCTCCACTGTGACGTCATCTATAGCAGGCATGTCAGCAGTAAAGATTAGGTACAGGAAGGGACTGAGGACAATTCCCTGAGGAACTCCGGATTGGATTGAGTGATAGGTTGAAAAATCATTATTGATTTTTACTTGGAACGAACGTTCATTGATATAGGACTTCAGGATAAGGTACATATCGCTAGACAGTAAAGATTTAATTTATATAGCAAATTGTTGTGCCAGACTTTATCAAAAGCCTGCTGAAAGTTTGGTCATGAAATTGTTTTCTTGTGACATGCCTAAGTTAAATATTGGGTTAATATGAGATTAAGCTTTAAAATTGATTGTAATGAAAATAACATTTTTAACTAGCTACATTTTGACGTTTCGATTTACACCCCAGAAATCGTTCCCAAACAAATTTTGGTAAAATTAATATTAACAATAGCATTCATTTTCTTAAAATTAACAAAATTCTTAAATAATCTTTTTTGAGAACGATTTCCGGAATGCAAATCGAAACGTCAATTTTTTTAGCTAAAATGTAATTTTAAGTACAATCAATTGTGACTTAATCCCATATAAATACATTATTTAAAAGTTTACTTAATACTAATAAAATAATATAGGTTAAAGGGAGGAGAGATTGACCACCTTTTAGAAAACTGAAGCCTGTTTCTTTATTAAATAAACATCAGAATAAAAAAAATTGTATAACATAACTTAACATTGTTATTTGTTTTGCTATAAGTAAAAATTAGAAATTATAATTCTTAAACCTAAAAGAAATATAATGCACTGGCATGTCATCGGTCCATCTCTCCTCAACTGTGGAAGTGAGATGGACCACTAGGAGTAGGAGAGGTGAACCAAGCTAAACCTTTTTCTTTTTAATAGCAAGTTTCATGTAATCAGCGCTTACAAAAATACATTGTAACCAGTCATCTTTTGTACGTTTGGCGATAGTCCTCGTTACACTTAACACACTCATTTTCAATATCACTTATGTTTTCATCACCACTAGTGTCGTTTAGAGTAACATCTTCAGATAGTGACGATTCCCTTGGCTTTCTCTGAGGTTTTTGTTTTTTTTTTATAGGTTTTGAACTTTTTTTAATCAAGGCATCCTTCTTCATTTTAATAAAGTCTTGAGCAGTAATCTCTTCAGTTATTTTTTTACGAACTCTCTTTACTGCTGCTGCCAATACAGGCACGGGCGTTACCTCATCAAGAGCCTTTCCGGGAGTTATATTTTCGTCAGTAATTGCTTACTTGTTTGGGCTACCGTGCAAGGATATTTTACCACTGATTCCAGAGGAACTTGGTTGAGGAGATTCTGACCTAACTGGAAGATTCATTGTTTCTGTTTCTGATGGGGTGTGTGTTAAAAATGCATATTCTGGGATTAACCGGATAAATTCCCATGGATTTAAATGCAGAAGCCGCATTTTGGACAGTTACTGAGTTTCCCCATGCTAAGAGTTTACCAAACTGAAGGCGTTTTAGAACCCTGTTTGTGTTATTCTGTACCATAAAAACGGTATGCAGCATAAAAGTTTGTTTTTAAGTAAGTCACTTACGTGTCACTTACTTAGTCACGAAAAAGGCCCGATCCAGAGGCTGTAGGTAATGTGTTGTGTGGGATGGCAAACAAAATAAAATTATTTCGTTTTGGTCAGCAAATTCTAGTAGATCCAAGTTGGTCGTATAAGGTTTTACCTGGAGGCTTTCTCGGCAAAAAGTGTACTTGTAACTATTCTAAGAAAATGTCACTGTTAACGTATGCTGATTTTTCCGACATCCTAATTTTGGAACCCGGAGGCATCCGGTAATGCCACTCGTCTTTTTTATTTTTTCCCTTAAAATTGCATTATGGGGGCAAGAAAATCCCTTCTGCAATACAGCAAGCTATTACACTGATCGTTTCACCTTTTTCCTCAGGGCTTACGCTAGGAACACATTTTGAACCTTTTTCGGCTAGAACTTGACCGGCTCTAGTATTCAGTTGTAATCCTGTTTCGTCAGTATTAAATATTTGTCCGGGTTTATCATAAAAAGTATATTCGGTCATAATTCTCTCGAGATCAAAAAAGTAGTTATTTTCTTTAGACATTCCTAAAGCTCGTGCAATTGAGGTGTTCTCAGCTTTTCTAATTGAAATTTCAGGTCTTCGTTTTAAAAAGAGTTCTAACCATTTTTTACCAGATTTACCTAAAAGTAGACAATAAGTAAGTCTTGTATCAGATTTATGAATTTAAAAATTTACCTTCTTCTACATTAAATTTATTTGGGATTCCTAATCGCTAAGCTGAATTAAAGGCCATTCTTACTTCAATTCTGGTTGGTACAAAGCCTGCTTTTTTTAGTTTTTTTTATATGGCTAACGATTTTAGCTTCAACAGCAGTTCTTAAAGAACAATCTGGACCCAATTGGTTCATCTTATCCATATTGTTTGTTTTTATTCGACGTTTTAAAGTCGTTTTGGGTATTTCAAATGCTTTGGCGGCTTCATTAATACCCATATCACCATTCTTTACTGCATCTTCTGCATCACTTAGCTTGTTAGAGATCCAGTTACCTCTCTTAGGTGTATTTTGTTTGCGAATATATTTATTGATTGGGCATAATCCTAAAACAAATCATACTGGTCCAACTCTCCTTCTCTTAAGTGGTCCATCTCTCCTTATATTTGAGGTCCATCTATCCTCAAATAGCAGGACAGATGGACCAGCCCGTATTGTTTAAAATAAGCAGACTACAGCAGTAGTTTTACTCTATAATACACATTTTAAATATAGTTCAATAATAAACTAACAAATAATCGGTGAAACTCACCTGTTTTTACAAAAAATGAAATTTAAAAAACTCAAACTCACACTCAAATAAGATTATCACAAGTGGCAGTTTCAATTATCGTAAATAACTCCTACAAGTACGCACCGATGCGTTACAACTGACGTCTCTTAAGCATCTTACGTTAAACGATACAAGAGAGTAGGATAGACTTGCCCTGTTGCCAAGCTTGGTCAGGTATACCTAGTGGACCGACTATCCTCCTGGTCCATCTATCCTCCCTTTACCCTAATACTAATATAAAATTTGTAAAATATTTTTTTTATTACAGGTAAGTGCCACCTACATTTTCAACAATCTATTTTCAAAATCTGCATAGCAAATTCGAAGATAATCAGGTTAGTACAACTTATTTAGGAACTAGTTAATTATTTACGCTTAGATAAAGATATCGCCTAGAGTGATATTATAATATAAACATTTTAAACCATTTCATTCATCATTTAGAATGCCTAAAAATATCATGGATTCAGTTACGACAATCTGAGCCCAGAAAATTGTATTTTAAATATAACTTTAACACTGATAGTTATTTTTCCGAAGTAGAAAAAGATACGTGGCCGTCCTTCAACAAATCCATACACGAAGTTAGATTTATTCCTTCCCGAAGGAAGAGGGATAACAGTAGAGAAAAAGAAAGATCTAATATCATTGTTAAAGTACGTGCCTCCTATTCATCACGACTATTTTAAAACTCCCAAGTGTACCAATGAGATGGATACATGTCTAGCACAGATTCAAGAGGAAGAGGAAGAGACGGAGTAATACTTTTTTTTTCCGGTTCAAAATATTTTTCAGTTTTGTTAGTGCGAAAGACGCCTATACAACATTTTTTTCTTTTTTTCTTTAAAAATAAAGCTAATTTTGAAACAATTTTTTTTTATAATATACATACAATATATTATAATTGTATGTATATTATAAATACAATGTATAATTATATATACAATTATACAAAAAACCCCAAAATGTAGTTATGTTACTTTATTTAGAAATTTATATAACCGATTAACTTTACCCTCAATTATCTCAAAAGAGTGAATTTGTTGTATAGTCATCTCTGATTCTGAGCCACTCATATTTATAAGTAAAAAGCGACGTTTACTCTTTTATACATTTGTTTATTACATATTGTTATCACCAAATTTAACAAAAGCAGTAGTTAAAGAGCTATATGAAAGAGTGTCACAGAAAATGCTTTTTTATTTGCAAATTTCTCTGGTCTAATAATATAATTATTTCATTAATGATATAATTGTCCCTTTTGTTAAGGATTTGCAGTTAGTTCAAAATTTTAATTTATTAAAATCTATTAAGACCTAGCTCCTGTAAATGTATATCATCCACACAATCTCACCAAAAAACTTACCCAAAAAGACTGAGGAAAAGGTATCAAAAAACAAATCAATCTTTTCGTGAAATCTCGTGGCATTTCTCATCGATCTTTTCTTTTTCTCTCCCGGCTTCTTCTCGTGGATGCCGATAGCCCTCGCCATTTGAAATTCAAAACGTTTCATTATGTCTAAAAGGGTTTCTCGAGTAAATCACGACGCTGGGCTATATCTGAAACGTTTGTACACTTCCGCGATGTATACAAACACTAGAATCTGAACTCTAAATCGAATTCTTCGTGTCTTATATCCGAATGGTTCACGAGAACAATGTAGACCAAATGTTTTAAAATTGAAAATTTCTGTTTGAACTGGGAGGAACATTTCATTCTGGAATCGCAATGAGAGTTTGAAGTTATTTCTGAATTAAAACCTTTAAATTGTTGGATATCAAGAATGTAAGTAGTATATATAGTTCTCTTTACTTATGGAACATTAGGTGAACGTTCTCAGTGATCATTTGACACTAAGTAGTGATGAGTTTTACAATTTATTTTAGTATTGATTTATAATTTAATAATTTGTACACGGATATGTGAAGAAACCGAAAAATCCGATAATCAATTTGGTTTTATAGAAGGCAGATGCAATTTATAATATAAGACAGCTGATGGATCAATACCGAAATAAAGAAACAAACACTTATATGATACTCGTGATTTTGCCTGTCCATCTGCATATTTTGTTTTTAGAAGTGATTATGATTTTAATACTACTGCTCTTAGTAAAGAAAGTGGGATAATGATTTCAATGTAATGATTTAAATTGGATCTAAACAATGTTTTAATAACAGTTTTTTGCTCTCATTTTTTTCATATGCAACTGACCAAGTGCAATTAAAACGATTCATTAATTTTTCAAAAGCTCTTTCGTTTGGCTTCCTCAATTCAGTATATAGTGATATATTCTGGATGCAAGTAGACAGTTTCCAAACTTTCTGTTAATACCCAGTTCATACTTACCTTTTAATTCTTCTTCAGCACAATTCGTTTTGAAAAATTAACGACAAACTATACAGACCGATTAAAAAGGTATATTTATTAATAAGAAAACTGTTATTTTTTTAAAGCCCACTCTTGTAACGTTGTTAATTTACACTTAGTGTTGCCCAAAATCGGTCTTGGTCTTGCGTTTTCGCAAGACCAAGACCAAGACCGCCTAATTTTAGCAAGACCAAGACCAAGACTGACCGTGCAAGATTTACGCAAGAACAAGACTAAGCCTGCGAGACTCTTGCGTCTTGCAGTTAGGACGGGGGTGTCGTTTTAGCGAGTATTGTAGTTCGGGTATATGCTTAAAGACTCTATAAGACGCAAAAAAATATGTAATAAAAATTTGAAAAACTGGACTTATGCGCATTACGAACAATACCATAAACATACATCAAAATCATCAATCAAAATATTCATTAAAAACAACACATTTGACACGTGCTCAGAGGTCATAATTACAATGAAAAAATAAAATATTTGGTACATTCTTTTCCAGCATACGACTTCTTCGCTCTGAAATTAATTGTCCAGATTTTGATAATAGCCGCCCTCTAATCATAAAATAATCTTGCATTGCTACGCCGACAGTAATATCGTAAATTTCAAGAGTTTTTCAAAATAATTCATGCATCCCAAATTACTTTGTTTAAATTGTGCCTACATAGAAAGGTTAAAATGAAAATGAAAAACAGAAACACTTCAGGTTTAAGGAAGCATCTAATATCTTTTCACAAAAAAAGAATTACAAATATTTCTTCCTGAAAAACCAAAATTCTGGTTCCTAAAAAAATGTTCCTACTACTTTATTTTGGTAAATTACTGTATTTATTAAGTAGATATCTCCTAAATTTAAAATAACTTCTTTTGATTATCATTGCTTTCTTACCTATTCTTTATTTTTTCAAGTTAGTTTTTTATATAAAAGTAGAGCTAAGATTGTTAATAACATTTATGTTGCTTTAATAAGTGGATTATAGTTTGTTATCTTATCACCTAAAGAATATGTGCCCTTGATACCTGTATGTTAATTTTTGCCACGTACCAATCTTTTTTAAGATTTCCATTTCATATGGTGCAGGTCCATCAATACCTTTCTAGACAGAAAATGTTCTTTAAAATACAGTCAAGTTTATGTCATTAATTTGGTTTCTTTGTGTTTTAACCATGTTTGATTAACTTTCGTGGAGCATGGTAGATAGCTGGGTTAGTTAGAGCATAGGCACGGATCGCTTAGATCCCGACTTCAAACTCCCGTTTAATAAATAGCAATAGTCTAATGGGTAACTGCAAGACTTGCAAGACTCTTGCTGCAAGACCAAGACCAAGACCGGGAGTGCAATACCAAGACCAAGACCAAGACCAGGTGTATTGGCGCAAGACCAAGACCAAGACTGTCTAAGTCTCGTCTTGTTCTTGCATTTGGGCAACACTATTTACACTAGTGGCTTTTTCCTTAGATATTAATAATTGCTCGTTAAAATGTTTTACTAAAAATTTATTGCGTATTGTATTGATTTATGTTTTGTATTAGTTAGTTATTGAATAAAAATAATTTTATTATATTATTGTAAGAGACAAAGTTATTTTTACTTGCAAAAATTGTAGGTAACCTGAAATTTGAAGAAAACTGAGGGTCTAGGGTTGTACATTCAACAAATATGAGAAAATCGTTATTTTCTTTTCTAGTTCACCCTGTATACGAATATTTGTCAAAAAAATTTTATTAAAAACTTTATTTAAAATCTAGAACATATTGTTTGTCTTTTGTAAAATGAATAATTATTTATGTATGTGTTTCTTTCATAGCGATTTCGAAATAAAAGTGGTCATAACTCTTCTTCTTCCCTATTGTATGTAGGCTTTAAAGCCTGTTTCTTCTTCAATATTAGCCTTCCAAATTGTTTAAATTATCGCACCAACTTTTTCTTGGTCTGCCAATACTTCTTCGTCCATTTGGTGACTTATTTCGTGCTATTCGTACTATCCTATCCTCTGCCATTCTACTAATGTGTTCGTTCCACTCCTGTTTCCGTTTTGTCACCCATCCATTTATGTCTTCTATATTGCATGCTCTTCTTATGTTTTCGCTTCTCTCTCTCTCTCTCTCTCTCTCTCTCTCTCTCTCTCTCTCTTTGTACAGCTTCACCTCATACATTCTTAGGCAGTTCACTATTAAAAAGTAAGCTAGGGATCATATTTAAAACAGTTCGGTTAAATCTCTCACTGACCTTATTTTGCTTAGGATTTCTAGGCATTTTAAATTTAATTTGAATTCCTTTAGACTTGCAAAAATTTTTAAATGCATAGGACACATGTTACCCACCATAACCTTAATATTTTAGTTTTAAATTGCTTACAACTTCTAAAATTGCTTGGGTTTTTTTTCAGTTGGAACATCCTTAAAAGGTTTCCTTGTTTGTTTCCAGTTACTACATACCTCACATAAATTTTTTGGAGGATATAGTGAAGAATCAAACATTCTTCTGTGTAATATGCTATCTGAAATGGCAACATTACACTTATCATCTACTATAGTAAAAGTAATTATATATAGGTTTCCTCTTAACATTCCACTCGTGAATAAATTAGAATTATGGTATACTTGTACTTTTTAATTTTTAAATATAATTGTTAGACCTGCCTGCTCCAATTTCTTTACACTTCGCAGATTATATTCCAATTCATTGCACTGTAAAATATCTTTTAGAATGAGTTTAACATCGACATTACTTAAAACATGTAAATTGCCACTCTTTTTAGCGTTTATGGTTTCACCTAGCTTTGCCACACCAATATTATGAGCTACAGTTTTAATGACCGTTAAAAAACTTCCTGTAACTGCATTCATCAAATGATTTGTGGCACCAGAGTCTATTATAAAGTCAATGTTTTTGTTTACACTTTTATCAATTATTATTTCACATCTGTCAAAATTCAGATTGACAATTCTGACATTTGATGGATATTCCCCATCCACCTTATCAAGCTCCCTTCTTTTGTCACACAAAACTGTAGTAGGATGTGGCGATTCAAATTCATTTAGTTCATCTTCAACCTGATTTGGACCAATAATTGCATTATTAACAGACCGATGTTTCGTGCACTCATTTCTTTTATATCCAATTTTACCGCACTTGTAGCATTTAAATCGAAAATTGCTCTGTTCTTGTTCCACTACTGGATATTGGCTATTTGACTGTCGTCCATCATCATCCTTCTCTATGATTTCCAGGACCATGTGTGACCTGTTTGAAGTTCCGTTGACGTCCATAGTGATATTGATTCTTATTAGCAAAGAAAACTGCTGTGAATTCTTTATTATTTTTATGAGAATTTCCTTGACGAGATTCTTCCTGTAAGAGTCTATTTTTCACCATACTAAAATTAATTCTAGTTTGATCTTGACTGAAGATAATGTCAGTTGCTGTGACTGTTGCTTGATATAACTACGGCATAGCAGCAACAATTGTGAAACAATTTCGGGTTCTTCAATTTTTTCACCACTATTCTTCAGATCTGTCACTGTGTTTTCAAAAATTATTACAAAGTCTGTTAATTTTCCACTAGCATACCTTATATTTCTTAATTTACGGTGAATTTCAACTTGAACAAACAAACCTTTTTGCAAATATGTGTCTTTTAAAGTGTTAAACATATATCTGACTGTCTTTTTATCTTTTACGATTTCTATTACATTATCCGCTAAGCATTGCACTTTAAGATTCCTTGCTTTAGCACCTTTTTTTAAGGTGTCATCAATTATGTCTTTTTGTAATATTTCCAGCAAATTATTTTATTGCGACATTAATTCCATGCGAAACTTCCAATTTGAAAAACCTGTACCATCAAATTGTTTAAAATTCGCTACTCGTAGATTGAGCGCCATTGCTCCCTTTCTTTTGATCACGTTCATGTTTCCAGAGTTTCAAAATTCCAAGATCCAAATTCCTGTTTACCCTTCGAATGACAAACTATTCCATTACTGGCACATAACTGGACCTATAATCTGAATTGATTACTTGAATGGAAGCAGTAAAACAAACAATATTTTACTATTTATTGAATACTTTTAAAAATAAGAATCTTGATAGCCAACGGCCATTACAATACAATAACGAACAATATCAATTTAACTTTACTAACTTATTCTATAGTTACAATCTGACATGTCACTTTTAGAATCAAGCGGGAATTGTGGTATTTTAACAATTAAGAGATCCCGCCGCTTTACTTGCTTTTAAGCTTTGTTGTACTTCTTCTTCAACATCTCCGTAACTAGTCATATCTATTCCCAGATATCTAATTTCGATTTTACATCGTAGTGGGTATTTAGTGGGTATTGTTTTTTCTGCTAATATTCTACTGTCATAACTCGTCATGACCATTTTATATAGTTAAAATACGAATTATGAAAGGAATCTAAATATGAGAAAATATACAGGGTATCCTATTTAAAAAAACGGGTGTGGCAGTCCAGTGGGACTGCCGGTAGAAGTTACACTTCTATACACGCATTCGCCGTTACAAATTTATTTGTGAGTCAATCTGCATAATCATTACATATGTTATGCTATAGGCAAGACATAGCAGAAAGAGAAACATAATTAATAACAACTCACTAACAATTAATAAACAACGTTTGACCTGTAATAGGAGTATAGTAAATGAAAGATTGAATCAATATTTTGATAAAAATGTATATTTTTATTTTCATATATGTATGAAAGGAGTTGAATGTAATTTTTTTTTACACATACTCTGCAGTAAAATTCAGTGTTTATTTTGTTATTAATATAAAAATACAATACAAATTAAAATGCAATATTCATAAGTACTTAAAAATGACAATAATATACATAACTTTTCTACTTACGCATGTCTTTAATTTACAATGTAATAATATTAATAAAAAAGTCCTCCTCGACTGGGAATCGAACCCCGGTCTCCCGCGTGACAGGTGGGGATACTGGCTACTATACTACTGAGGACATGACACAAACGTATTTTAAAATTGACAGTTCTGAGTCATACAGTGATTTATTGAGATTATTATTTTGAAATACAAAAGACTAATATAATTTTGAACATTTAATAAATAATACAAAACATATCACATAAATAATAATATTAATAAATATTTTATTATATATATTGAAATGATTTCAATATGTTAAAAAGGATACAACTTAAATGGATTTTTATATGAGTTTGTTGTTCATGAATTTCATGAAGCCATCACAATGTGGGTTCGACTCTGAAATAAAAGAGAGAAAAAGATTAGTAAATTGTTAAATAAATTAATTTTGACTTACCTGGTATAGTGTTAATAATTTCTGAATAGTATAGTTGCCTAGTGTATAGGTGAATCGTCTAAACCTTAAAAAGAACAAAAAGAAGAATTCTTAAAAAATATTTAAACATAGAAATTTTGAAAACGTCAGAAAATAAACTGTCAAGCAAGTCTATGGGAGCTAAATTAATAGGGGTTTTGTTAAATAAGAAATTACAATGATGTGGAGATGAAAAGAATAAATTGTATTAGCATTGTAATAGAATAAGTTTTATATCTGAACATTTTTTTTTATAAATTCCCAAATTAGATGTGATTAAAGTGATTATGAGAAATTAATGTGGATTGACAAATGTGTCAGAACAGGACAGTTTTATGGTTTAAAAAAAAATAGAAGACGAAAAGAAAAAAGAACGTTGGTTGCTGTTAGCAACGAATGAGAGATTTTGGGCGAGGCCGACAAGAAATTTTGAAAAGGAGTCCTGAAATTGTGGAATAGGTCGGGAGTGTTTTTTTAACTCGTATAAAGAGAATTTTAGTTTTTCCACAGTTTCCACAGCAGAGATATCCAGAATTTGTTCCAGAGAGTAAGAGAAACAATTTAACTTATAAATTATTATTGGAGTACAGAAATGTCATTTAAATTGAGAAAATTAAAATTCATGAATTAACATAATTGCGATAGGCCTTAAAAAAATTGAAAATATTAATGATCATTAAATTAAAAATAGAATAGTACGTACCTTAACTTCCGAAGAGAGGATTGATATTCCAGTTTCACCAATTATTTTGCGAGTAGTTAGTTTTCTTTAAATAAATCAGAACTGTTTTAAAGTAAGGTTGGATAATAATTTTGGGGATCATTTGAAATTTTGATTATATTTGAATGCAAGTTAAAAGTCAGCGGAATAAAGTGTTCATTTTCTTTTCTTTATAGTTCATTTAAACACTTTATAAAGTTGCAATATTTATTTAGTTTTTAGGTACTTGTATAGAGTCTCCACATTTTGTAATAAATTTTTATTGTCACGACTCTAAACCACATTAAGATTTATACGATTCCTATTTTTGTAAATTTTTAAAGGCAACCCAAGTTGCAGACGAATTTTATTGTTTATATTAAATTTGTTCAATATTAATAAATAACGTGCTTAATTTGGGTTAATTTATCAAAGGTCTAAACTAAATTTTGGTTTAATTTCGTTTTGAACTCTACCAGGAGACTACAGAGTCGACGTCACACAGTGACAAATTGCTTAGAACACATAATTGAGCTAGCTGAGGTATATATTAAATTAAACAACGAACCACAGATTTTAAAAATTACAACATTTATTATAAATAAAAATAAAATTAATAAAATACAACTTTTTCAATATATATATATATATATATATATATATATATATATATATATATATATATATATATATATATAGTATTAAATATATATACAAAAGGAATATTTTTATATTCGAGACAGGAAGAGAGAGAGAAAATATCTTCTGTCTCTCTCGTACTCATTATCTTACATATGTAATGATTTCACAGATTCACTCCCATACAAATTTCCAACGTGGAGCGCGCGTATAGAAGTATAACTTCAAAAATTTTATGTTTACATTGCCACGTAGGATTAATAACCCTCTATACCTCTGCACATTTTTCCAAGCCTGGAAAATATCATTGTCTACATTATTTTTTATTAACTTTTTGGAATATTCTGTACCATAATGAATTACCTACCAACGTCGTACTAAAGACTCGCCCTGTATATAATTTGCATATGGATCGAGCAATTTTTTGAGGGGACTTGCAATTTTTAACATCGTTCTACCGCAAGATTTTAACTCTTGTGGCAACTAGATGTTAAGATAGCAAGTTAATGTGATGACATATAATCTTACTCTGACTGTGACTGGCTATATGATACTTGCCAATGCCAATTAAATAATCAATGAATCTTATTCTTTTCATTATTTGTTTACGTCGGTAATTTTGATCAAATTATTAAATTTTAAACTCACCAACGTCCTCCCTCGACGTGTTATTTTTATACTTCATCTCCAACAATTTTACGAACCTAAATAATGCATGTTTATTCCAAATGCCACGGAATTCCTTCCTGACCTAACTTCGAGCCCTAATTCCATCCCTTTGCGAGTGTAGAGCTAATCGAATGTTTTGTTTTATTGCATAAAGCGCAAAGTGTAGGAATTTTATTTGCATCATAGACGGTCGCTAAAAGGGGATAAAAGATTACTCGAATAAGCTGCACAACATTTCCGCATATATGTTTATTTTCTATCGGAAATATTTATTCAAATATAGAGCATTATTAAATAGTGTTTTCATGGAATTGCCGGTAGCTTATGCAACTTCATGTTCGATAGTAAAACAAAATATACAAAACCACAACACTGTTTTTAATTTCCAGAGAATAATTCTGTGAATTTTAAAAAAAGAGCGTTGCGTTTTATGTTTTGCTTTAGAGTTTTTGCTAAATTACAAATTACAAATAAGTGTGTTGCAGCCGTTCCACATTTAGGGTAGTTCGATATTAAAAATTTAGTTTAACACACAGCATAATAATAATATTTAATATATATTGTATTCACATTCATGATCTATGTTAGAATTTGGTAGGGATTACAAAATAAAACAGATACTTCCTAATAAATTGTCAATTTATTCGTCCTTCGCAAAAGATATTAGATCCATTAATATCAGCAATCTTTCACTAGAGTATAATAGACCAGCATTTCTGTGTCTGGTTGACCTAAAGAAAACGTTTGGCAGATTAAGACTCAAAGATGTAATCCATCTTCTGTATAATAGATAAGTTTTCCTAAATGTTATAAAAACTAACGATACCATTTACCAGAACAACAAAATGGAAGTCAGAAGAGATGGAGAACTTAAAAAACCTATAGAAATAGACAGCGGAATAAGACAAGGAGATTTATTGAGCCCCATGCTTTCAAAAGCGTTAACAAAGAAAGTGGATACAGAATGGGAAACAAAGAAATAAAAATACTATGTTATGCAGACGACGCAATATTGATAGCCCAGATAAAGATAGTCTGCAAAGACTGGTCCACAGATTTAACTTTTTCGTCTTCTTTATCTTCTTCTTTTTCCTCTTTATAAGCAATTCCGCTTGTTCATTGGCGTATTAATACCTCTATGGAAGGCTTCTTCTGTCAATTGGTAATTTACCTCTTCCTATTTTGACGACACGGATCTCCTCCATTCTGCTTATCTGGTTATTCCATTCTTTTTTTCTAATTTGTGTCCATTCATTTATAAACTGTACGTTACATTTTCTTCTAATGTAACAATAATAGCCCAAGATAAAGATAGTCTACAAAGACTGGTCCACAGATTTAACATTCGAGCAAAAGAATTTAATATGACAATCTCATCTCAGAAAACTAAAGCAATAGTATTGAACAAGTAATGGAAATAAAAGACCTGGGAATTACACTGTCTAGCTATGGAGACCTAGATAATGAAGTGACAGATCAAGTAAAAAAGCAAGTAGACTGGCAGGATGCCTTAATAGCACTATATATCGAAACAAACACATTAACAACGAGATGAAGTCACGAATTTATAAAGCCAATATAAGACCAATAATAACATATGCCTCAGAAACAAGACCCAACACAGCCACAAAGCAAAGGCTACTGGAAACGGCAGAGATAAGAGTACTGAGAAGAATTACAAGAAATACGCTGAAAGATCGAAAGAGAAGTGAAGATATTTAAAGAAAATATAACTTACAGTGTGTAAATGAATGGACACAAAATAGAAAAAAAGAATAGAATAACTATATAAGCAGAATGATGGAAACTCGTGTCGTCAAAATAGCAAGGGATAAGTCACCAATCGGCAGAAGAAGTATCGGACGACCGCGCAAGAGATTGAGTAACAAGCAGAATTGCTCATAAAGAGGACGAAGAAGAAGAAGAAACTTTCACTGTTTCTAGCGTAGTAAACTGAATTTTTGTTTCGCAGTTAATATCCCAACCACACACGCACACAAAAGCTGTATTTTTTGTTTCTCTATATATTTATATTAAAAGTACTCAGACAAAATACAACTAAATACTTTAATTATAGGATAAACAGAACATATACCGAAATAATGGTTACTCTTCACCTTTTGCGCTATCCCTAAAAATACAAACGCTAAAGAACGTTCTCAAATTATTTTTCAAAATAAACCAGTTTGGCTTTAAAAACAGACTAGAACCAAAGAGGCGTTATTTGCTTTTAATGTGGGAGCTCAAAGATGCATGGATATGAATGTAGATGTGCATGTTTGTTACGTTGAACAACTTCTTGGAGAAAAGTTGAAATAATAAACTGAATAATCGATAAAAATAGTCCATTTAGAGACGAAATTTTTAAAAAGGAGCTTTTAAATGTAGCTTCAGATCGTAAGTTTCGTTTAAAAATTCTTCATTTACAGCCCTACCATTGTAAATTAAACCATATCGAGTTAATGTGGGTACAAATGAAAGATTATGTTGCTACACACAATAAAAAATTTAAAATGAAAGATGGACAATGAACTTATGAAGCACTCATTGACAGCAAAACTGGACAAATTGCCTAAAATATGAAGTTAAAGAAGAAGAATTTAGTATAGAAAGTTTTTTAATCAAATTTTGTATTTGACTTATTATACGGGGTTAATCGAAAGGTGGATTTTTATCCTAACTTTGAAACATCCTGTAGAATAGTTCTGTTTGCAGATTTTCGTATAACCCTAAAACGGAATAATTTCGTTAGCGTATTTTTGTAAAACCTTGTTTTTCGGTTAAAACCATATCTTTTAAGTATTATGTTTTTTGTTTCATGTGAAAATATGGATTGGTTCATTTTTAGGAGCGAAATGACTTTGCCAGCCACAATTTACGACTTTTCTGTTTATTACCATTATCTTTTGTATTAATTTGTAATACGACGATGGGGGCTTTGGTGTCTGACATTGAAGGAATATCATATCGACATCTCAGAAGCACTGTATTTAAATAATGATTAAATCAACGACATGATCTTGGCTTTAATGAACAATGATAACAATATCAAAACATAAAAAAACAACTTAAATTGTTCTCCTTGACCGATATCCTCATTTCAGTGAGATTTTAATCTCACTCACATTGTGTATATATATATATATATATATATATATATATATATATATACATATATTATATCAACCAAGGAGTATACAAAATTCCCTGCGGAGAATGCGATAGAGCCTATATTGGACAGACAAATAGAAGGATCCAAGTAAGACAAGAAGAACATCGCAATGCCATCGAACGAAAAGAAACGACGTCATCCCTAGCCCAGCATTCTTTAGCTACAGGACACAAAATTGACCTCAAACATACGGTAATGTTAGCGAATGTCGAAAACAAGAGAAAACGAATTATCAGAGAAGCCATAGAAATAGAAAAACAAGAAAATAATTTAAATTCTCGAGACGATGCCCAAAGATTGCCAAAAACATGGAAAACAATTATCCCGAAGAATAACACAAGAACGGAATCGACCAAGACCCCGCCCACCGACCTGCGCACTGGACCAATTACAAGAGCGCGCGCAACGCACAGTAACTACAAAATCCAGCTGCCTAACACCCGTAGCGTCACTTCCACTCGAACATCGACAAGAAGCAGACCATCCAGAGAGACTTGAAAATGGCAAGTGAGATCTTGCCGAAACGTCGTCAAAATGGTTTTTATCAAAACCAACAACATTTAACGCGGAGTCAAACCCGGAATACCATTGATATAACATACAGCTCCCGCGGAAATATCAAAACTAACATAATTAACCTTCACGGGGAGGAAATTCTACCAGATATCCGAAGATTCGAGAAAATGAGATCAAAAAGAAGTACACTGCTATGCAATCTTACTTTTTTAGAACGGTGTAGGGACGAAAAGGTAATTCCTAAAAGCATGAAACTAAGTTTTCACAAAAAGAACCAGAAAACCAAAAACATCTTAAGACGGGCTAGTTTAGCACTGATTAGAGAATCCATCCATGACACCAGACGAGAAATCGATCAGATAAACTCGAGATTATTAAAACTTCACCTGATTCTTGGCACACATTACATCCGGTACTATGGAACATATTAGATACGCTCAGCAACTTTCGAGCAGAGACAAACGCCGACTTAACAAAAACAAAACAAATTAAGAAGTTCGAGAGACTATCATTAGAACAACAACCGAGAGAAACGCCACAACAAAATACCTGTAAACTGGTTTATAATTTTTCGAACTTCACACTAGATGAAGCCACAAAGAGTGTTCTTTCGAAAGGTTTTAATTTCGCAGTAGCTCCTGCACGCATACCGATTGAAAATATTATATGCGAAGTGGAAAGTTCAATAACCAATATACCATCCGACACGGCCGAGACTATACGCCAAGACGTGTCACGCATATTACGAACAGCTAAACCGCCAAAACGAAACTTAACACACGAGGAAAAAGAGGCATTAAATTCATTGCGCAAAAATAAAGAAATCATTGTACTTCCAGCTGATAAAGGCAATGCTACGGTGGTTATGAATGTCATAGACTACGATTAAAAGATGAAAGATATTCTAGACGATCCATCATACGAGAAGATATCGACTGACCCGACAACATATCTAGAAAAAACAACAAAAGCAAAAATACAAACATCTAATATCAATAAAGAACATCATTTTCAACTTATTCCACGGGAAAAATCATCGAGATGTCCAAAACTGTACGGTTTACCAAAAGTTCACAAGGATGGATTACCACTACGACCAATAGTGAGCTCCATCGGATCACCGTTACAACCACTGGCAAGGTTCCTGGCTGAAAAGCTACAGCCTTACGCAGAAGAAGCTGATTCCTACGTTAAGAACGCAGGCCACTTCATCGAGCGTATAAAAGATGTTACTCTTGGGCCAGGACACTTGTTAGTAAGTTTCGATGTTGTTTCACTTTTCACCAACGTTCCCATCAATGAATCCTTGGAAATTATAAGCAGAAAATACCCAGTACCGCAAGATACCCTAAATTTGACGAGGCACTGCTTAAACAACACATATTTTATATATGGTGATCAACGGTACAAACAAGTTGAAGGGGCACCGATGGGTTCACCGCTATCTCCCGTGATAGCAAATCTTTTTATGCAAGACATAGAGGAACGGGCAATAAGAACCGCAGAATATAAACCCAAACTATGGCTTAGATATGTGGACGACACTTTCATCATATGGACACATGGAGCAGACAAACTTACTGCATTTCTAGAACACATTAACAGTATCCATCCCAAGATCAAGTTTACGATGGAATTAGAAAGTAATCAACAACTACCTTTCCTAGACGTCTTAATAATAAAGAAAGAAAACGGCAACATTGGATATACAGTTTATCGAAAACCAACCCACACTGACAGATACCTACATGCAGATTCACACCACCATCCTGCACAATTGAATTCAGTCATAAAAACTCTGACTAAAAGATCTGAACGACTAACAGACGAAGAACACAAGAAAGAAGAAATACAGAAAGTTACAAAAACGTTAAAAAACAACGGCTTTTTCACAAACAGAATCGAAAAGGCACGAAGACCACAAAAAACAACAAAAGAAATAAAAGAAGACGAAAAACCGATTGCCAAAACCACCCTACCGTATATTAAAGGCACAACAGAGAAGATAAGCAGGGTCTTGAGAAAACACAAAATAGAGACTGTCTTCAACACCGACAGAAAAATCGCAAACATATTACCATCTGCCAAGACAAAGATTCCCCTAGAAAACCAAGGAGTATACAAAATTCCCTGCGGAGAATGCGATAGAGCCTATATTGGACAGACAAATAGAAGGATCCAAGTAAGACAAGAAGAACATCGCAATGCCATCGAACGAAAAGAAACGACGTCATCCCTAGCCCAGCATTCTTTAGCTACAGGACACAAAATTGACCTCAAACATACGGTAATGTTAGCGAATGTCGAAAACAAGAGAAAACGAATTATCAGAGAAGCCATAGAAATAGAAAAACAAGAAAATAATTTAAATTCTCGAGACGATGCCCAAAGATTGCCAAAAACATGGAAAACAATTATCCCGAAGAATAACACAAGAACGGAATCGACCAAGACCCCGCCCACCGACCTGCGCACTGGACCAATTACAAGAGCGCGCGCAACGCACAGTAACTACAAAATCCAGCTGCCTAACACCCGTAGCGTCACTTCCACTCGAACATCGACAAGAAGCAGACCATCCAGAGAGACTTGAAAATGGCAAGTGAGATCTTGCCGAAACGTCGTCAAAATGGTTTTTATCAAAACCAACAACATTTAACGCGGAGTCAAACCCGGAATACCATTGATATAACATACAGCTCCCGCGGAAATATCAAAACTAACATAATTAACCTTCACGGGGAGGAAATTCTACCAGATATCCGAAGATTCGAGAAAATGAGATCAAAAAGAAGTACACTGCTATGCAATCTTACTTTTTTAGAACGGTGTAGGGACGAAAAGGTAATTCCTAAAAGCATGAAACTAAGTTTTCACAAAAAGAACCAGAAAACCAAAAACATCTTAAGACGGGCTAGTTTAGCACTGATTAGAGAATCCATCCATGACACCAGACGAGAAATCGATCAGATAAACTCGAGATTATTAAAACTTCACCTGATTCTTGGCAACACATTACATCCGGTACTATGGAACATATTAGATACGCTCAGCAACTTTCGAGCAGAGACAAACGCTTTATCAAAACCAACAACATTTAACGCGGAGTCAAACCCGGAATACCATTGATATAACATACAGCTCCCGCGGAAATATCAAAACTAACATATACACATATATATATATATATATATATATATATATATATATTATATATATATATAATATATATATATATATATATATATATATATATATATAATAAGCTGAAAACTAACTAAAATTACAATTTTCGATAGCAAAGTCAGTTAAAATTGTATTATTTAGTACTTACGCATTTTAAACTATACCTAAACTTGATTACTCTATTTTATTATGAGCTCGAACACGGAAGTATGTCAGAAAACTTACTTTGGCATTAGAATGATTTCAATCACTTGTAAAATTACGAGAATCACTCTGTAAGAGATAAGACTCTGAGATAGCGCGT